>NW_021634987.1:0-23276 GCF_004799145.2 Neltuma alba | reverse complement strand
GCCATTAGGGACTACCTGGCGTAGTTTTTTTAAATGCATATAAACGATGAAATAAATTAAAAATAATAAATAATCAGCAGAAGATGAAAAATTGGTGCTGGTTTGGTCTTTAATATAGGACCTATGAGAAGTTGATATTGATCATATATAAGACATATTTCGCATATTTATTAATTTTTTTAAAATTAATCCTATTGATATTTTCTTAATAATAATCAAATAGGAAAAAAAAGATGAGGATTATTAAGAAGAATGCTTAAGGTGTTTTAGAAAAACATATATCTCTAGTCCTTAATATAGGATATAATTGTTAAGTTAATTTGTGATCCTAAATATAAGACATATTTTTTATATTTATCAATTTTTCTTTAAATTACTTTATAAATACTCTCTCAACTATAATCAAGTAAGTGAGGGAGGGAGGAGGTTAGGGAAAATGATTGTAGTGTTTTAGGAAAAACATTTATATTATTAAATTAATTAACTACCTGACTTCTTTAATCTAATTAAATTAGTTAAATTGCTCTTATATTAAGGACCAGATAAATATAATATTAACCAATTTAATGAACCTTCTTAAGCTACTTAAAGTATTTAATTATATATTAAGAGTGGATTATGTAATTCCCAATTTCAGGTATCAAAATGCTTCTAGAGAGAAGCCAGTGTGGCATAATTAATGAAACGGGGCGGGCATATAATGGAGCCTAGTTGCAAAGGATAAGACGTGAGAGAAAAGCATATGTACTACTCCTAAGTACGTGGAACAAATCGACACAGACAGATCCGGCACAATTAACCAACCATGCCTTGTGGAAAGCACCCAATATCATCTTGTTAGATCTGAGGGGAGGGATGAAAAATTCTAATGTGTTCACGTAAAAAAAAAAAAAAAAAATTATTAAAAGTTTTTAATTGATTTTTCTTGTTCTTTTATCTTTTTTTTAGTTAAAATTTTATAACCCCACTTTCTAATTTTGTAAATTGAACTTATTATACGTTTTTCTTTTTTCCCTCTTCCATTTTTCTCACACGGCACATAAGGCAAATGACTCATGAATAGACTAACTAGCTAGCCAGAAATACAATTTGTTGACAATCACATTTTAAATTTATTAATAGTTTATCATCGGTAAATATGGTGTTATGACGGCCAAATATGGTATAACCTCTTCTTTTTGTGTGTTCACTAGAGCCAAATATGATGTAACTGGCAACATAGGTTTGTTGGTTAAACAATACTACTACCTTCAGTTCTAAATATAATACTTAGTTTTCTTTATACTACTACTTCCGGTTCTTAATATAAGAACCTGTTTAATTTTTATTTTGGTCCTAATATAAGATCTCAATCCACTCTGTCTTCATATTTATGTATTTTTTTAAGACAGTCCTTCTAACAATAATAATTTTAGCCAATACACCTGATTAGTAGGGATATTTTTAGGAAAGACAACAATATTTATTATAAATAACTAACTTAACTTTTTTATTTAATCTCCTCAAATTAGTCAACCAGTTCTTATAAATAAGACCGAAAGTAGTATGAATTAAACTAATTCTTATATTTAGGATAAAAAGAGTAGTAACATATATAACCGTCAAAAGCTCAAGATAGTAATAGACAAGGCACATGAAAAGTCTGATTAATGCCTTTAATTAATGACGTAACCGTGTTAGTTACGTATAGAAGTGAATTGAAAGAAGACTAACGGCCGAAGTTAGCTTGTTAGGCAAATCGCATGTTTGGAAATTAAAGAGTACATTTAATTTATGACCTGCTTGGAGACAAAGTCACTCGCATGCTGCTTAATAAAAAATCACATTCTGACCAGATCCAACGAATTCTCAACACGGGCACAAAGAATACATTTCTCGTATATTCTTCCCGTTCTAAATATAAGACCCTATACAAACTAGTATATGGGTCTTATATTTAAAACCGGAACAATATATAAATTAAAGAAATACTCTATTATGTTGGGATGATGAAGTATATATGACAGTATGAGAGAACAGAGACACTGAAAAATATTAAAGTTAAAAATGAACGTGGCCAGGTTACAACAACGATAAAAGAAAGCATATGTACTCATGGGCATGGGACAAATCCAGAGATCATGGAAAATTAACCAACCATACAGTGGAAAGCTACCACTCTTGCTTCTGTACGCGTCTCTTTGTCCGTGAGAAAAAATTAATTTGAATATTAAAAAGTCTGGTCTCCATAAACCGGAGCTTTTTTTTTTTTAAAAAAAAAAAAGATGATGTGTTTCTAAGTTAGGAAAATTATACTATCTTAGTTTCTTATTATAATAGTTTGTTTGACATTTAATTTGATTTTAAACATAAGACCCTAATCTACTTTATCTTCTATATTATTTATTTTTTATAAAGTAGTCTCTACAGTAGTTGCACATGTTAAAAGTTTTATCAAATAGTAATTCTAGCTAATATATATGATTAGCAATGGTATTTTAAGAAAGACAATACCTATTGACAACAAATAACTAACTTAATTAATTTTTTTAATCTCTTCAAACTAGTAACTAAATCGTATGTTAAGAATCGGAAGGTAGTAATTCGTATCAATTCAATTGTCTAACCAGGATGGAAAGTTAGTGAAGGGAGCTTTGAGGAAGACAGCAGAGAAAGGAAAAAGGTGGGTGCTGGGAAGAAGAATGGAGGCATCTGTGAATGGCGGATGATGTGGATGAGGAGGAATAAATTAGTAAATTACGCAATCCTGAATATGGTTCCGTATGCAATATTACAATCTGATCGTGACTTCACTCCATCCACCGCACAATCCCATTAGCTTATTAGCCGCCTACCATATTACACATTTATTATTTTGTATCTAGAAACCACTTAATACTCTACAGATCACCCTCCAAACTTTTAAAAAATGGCGAATAATAATTATAAACCCCCCCCCCCCCAAAAAAAAAGGTATACTGTGGATATAGGATTATGAAAAAGAAGCATATTGTGTCTCCATCACTCTCCATCACACATTCACACCGTTCCAAGCACGAAAGAAGCAAAAGCGGGGAGGGGTTTGGGAGCAATGAAAGGGCTTTCTTTTTTTTTATTTTTTTTATGCATTTGGCAGAGGGCATTCCCACCTGTCATGTTGACCACCTGTCTTCTAGCGCTCTTTCCTTTTTTGGCATCCTCCTTTCTTCCGCCCCGGCACTTACCTAATTTCACCTCACTCCTTTCTTTTTTCACATCATCAGGGTAAACTTTCCGACCCCCACCCGACACGCAAAGACTAGGACCCTATTTGAAAATATATTGAAGGATATATTTAAAATAATTTATAAATAACTTTTTAATCATGATTTATAAAATATGAGGTCAGTAATTTGGTCTCGCCTCACATAAAATGTACTCATAAGTGCTTTTGAATGTTATCTCTCAAACATATCCTACACGAAAGTCAAAATAAAACTCTTTTCATCTGTTTATTTTGTATTCTATATTTATTAAAATATCAAAATAGGTTATATTACCTCCAGTCCTTAATATAAGATCTTGTTTGACATTATTTTGATCTTAAATAGAAGACCCTAATTCCATTTGTTTCTCATATTTATCTATTTTTTTAAAGATAGTTTTTTTAATAATGGTAGTTATAGATAACAAATTTGATTGGCAAGTATATTTTAGGAAAAAACAACACTTGTTCATTACAAATAACTAACTTAACTAAGTTTCTTAATATCTTCAAATTAACTAATTGGGTCTTATAATTAGGACCGGAGATAGTAGTTCTTTATTACGTGTCAAATAAAGGTTTAAATTTTTACTGAAAGATATATTTATATTTAATACCCACATTCTTTCGTGTAATGCATGGCATAATATTTTTAGGATACTCGTCATATTCACGAAAGAGTTGATCCCCGACGTCATATGTAAGTAAAAATGAAGAGGCATGTCGTGTCGGGTCTTGAGTATATTAATAATTAGTTAATGTAAACATTGTTATTGTTTGTTGATGAGCTCGTAAGTTAGTAACAACCAGAAAAGGACGATCATCAAGTTGTCGCCCGCAAGTGAAAGTGGGATTTGATGTGGAATGCTATTATGATGGGCCTCGCGTTTTTGGACGTGGCAGTAAAAGAAGAGATTCCATCCTCACTGTTCGCGCCTGACGTTTTTTTTTTTTTAATTATTTAAAGGAAAATTAAAAATAATAAAGCCAGCAAGTCTTGTTTAATTTTTGTTAAAATTATGTAATTCTTTTCATTTAAACCGATGCATTTCGGAATAAAAAATATATTCTTTTGAGCAAAAAAAAAAAAAGTTTAAAAAAGCAAGCAGCTAAAGCATATAATTATTCTATTAAATTAATACAGTCACATCGACGTGATTATTACAGCTTTAAACTCTAAACCGACCACGCTTCCCTGAATTTTAATCATGCACGCAGCCTACCTTTCCCCCCACCCCAACCGCTCAATTTCCTTATTTTATAATTTCCATGATGATATCCCCCGCTATCGGTTTAGCACTATTCGATTAATCCCCTCCCCATATTTTGTTTCAAAATAAAATAAAATATTTCCGACACCACTTTTGAAATATTGCCCGTCCACTGTTACTCCATTCTCATCTCATAACATCACCCTGTGGTCAATTAATCTGATTTCTACCCATATTCTTAATGTTTTAATTTTTATATAATTTAAATGTATCATACCTGAATTAGGACCTCATCCAAACATGACCCAAAAAAAACGTAAAAAAGGAGGAATTGGAACAGGGAGAGAACAAGTTCCAGCTTGCTCTTGTGGTGGAGAGGAGCAAAAAAGGAATAAAATAAAAAGAAGAATATTAATGAAAATTGAAATGGCCAGGGGGTGTGTGATGCTGCCTGTCACTATCCATGGGTGCTTCTGGGAATAAATGTATTCGGTCCTTCTGTCCGCCAAGGTTCATCCTTTCCTTCCTCTCTTCTCTCCTATTCAGATTTATTTCCGAGGGAAACTGAAGGGGAAGAGAAGGGAAGGGAAGGGAAATATTTAATGATTTCGATTTAAAAAGTAAAAAAAAAATATTGTTAAAATTTTTTAATTTTTTATACTTTTTTGGTTAAAATTTTAAAACTATGCTTTTCTAATTTTTTTAAACAGAACTCATTAAAATTTTACTCCCCTCCCCTCCATTTTTCTTGTACCAAACATTATCTTAGTCTCTGCCATATCTGTCTCAGCCATATTTTGAGAATTACATAATTACCACCCCCTTTCTTTCTTTCGTTGTCTTCCCCCTTTAAATTCAGCCAAGTTGGTGTTTGTGAGCTCACCAAAGGCAACTGGGATCTCATGTCCTAACTCTCTCCCGAGATATTTATGAGCTACTCATCAATCAAATTCACCAAAACATTTATGACACTCATTCATCAAATTCTCACATCAGCATTCGGATTTCTTTTTTCTTTTTAAAGGAAAATTTAACTTTCTCTTTTGATTTTTTTAAATTACCGATAAAATCTCTGAATTTTAACTTAGCATGGCTCAATTTCTTTAATTTTTTTCACCTATGACAACTTGGCTGTTATAATTTTATTTTTGGGCTTTGCCCTCTCTTATCAGTTATTACCAAAAAAGAGCAGAGAATGAAGTGCCCTTCTTTTCTTTATGCTTTGCTTCCAAGAGGATAAAGCAATAATGCCACGTTTGGTATGATGGAATTGGGAGGTATGGAAATGGAAATGGAATTGATTTCCATCAAGATGTTTGTTTGGTATGATGGAATTGGAAAATTTTCCAATTCCATTTCCACCAAAAGTGGTGGAATTGGCCTCCACCCTCACACCCCAAGATTTGTAATTCCATCTCCCTACTTTCGTTTTTACCCTCCTTAACCAGATGCAAGCAAAAGTTCGAAGGCCTTCAAGCTTATCGCCAACGACTACCCACATTTGCTCCAACGACCTTCAAGCTCATCACTGGCGACTACTGACCTTTGTTCCGACAGCCTGAAGGCGATAGCAACAACTACCTCTTAGAAGTCTTTATCCTTTAACCCAAACTCTGTTCGCCTAATCTTCAAACTAAGCTCTGATTTTATAGTTTCAAATCTGACAAAATGCACAAAACCATTGAAAAATTAACCTTTGAAAACATGGGTCGTCAGTTCTAAAGAAATCGTTTGTTCCGAAGCTTGATCAATTTTTGCATCTGTGAAGAAAAATGATTTTTTACTTCTTTGGTTGAAGTTCCATCAATTTTTGCATATCAGAAGAACCATGATTTTTGCTTCTACATGTGCGTTTCTTTTTCCTGGTGATAATCGATGCTTGTAGATTGATTATTTACGCCACATTGTTGATAATGTTGGGCAAAGACTCCTCGATGTTAGATTCAGGTGGCGAAGGAGGTGCTTTTTTCTTTTTTTGAATTCTTGAGGGTGTTTTAGTATTTACACATTTTAATATATATTTTAATTAAAATTTAAATTACATTTCCATACTTATACCAAACATGTTTTCAAACCTCATATCCATCTCTATCTCCATCTCCATCTCCATCTCCATCTCCATTTCAGTTTCCATCAAAATCAATTCTATGGTACCAAACGGCCCCTAAAGGAAATCAGGCCATATGACCCAATGAGCCTAATATTGGGCTCCACGCCTCCACACCATATCGAATTTCCAACTTCCCCTCCTCAACTCCCCAAGGAAAAAAAAAAAAAAAAACCTACCTTTAGCTGAAAATGGCGCAGAGAGAGAGAGAGAGAGTGAAAACCAAACGTACCGTTGCATTTGAATTCTGGGTGGATTCCCTCTCCCTTGCCGGCAATCGTCTTTCCTATAAATGACACTTTTTTTCTTGTTGGCAATACCACTGAGTCTTAATATTTATATTGTACACGTCTATTGACATATTAATTGGTATGCTATTTAACTGACAAAAATTTGAAGTGTATTAATTTATTTATAATTAGGTTGATCAAAATTCGATCACGATTTGACAGTTAAATTATGACCAGTTTAATGTTGGGTTAATTCCCCCCCCCCCCACCTTAACATTGGTAGGAGAAAATAAAAGAAAAATAAAATAAGTGCTTAAAAAGTGGGCTGGCCACTCTCATGTGAGGCCGGGGTTACCGTGGGACCTTATCTAACGTATTAACATAATTTTCTAGTCACCGGATAGTGACCGGCAACATTGACAAACCGCGCTAACATCATTGGCCTGAAAAGGAAACAAACGTGATTGTGAGGTCGCTCCAATCAAAACTCAGTTGCCAGGATTTACTTTAGTTTAGCTGGAGGACAATTTGATTGGAAGGTATTAGTCTTTCGTAACATGATGAGTAAGGTTGGATTGTCTTCTCACAATTGTTTAGGTACTTATAACCTAAATGACACTAAATCCATCATTTAAATTTTCTTAAATGTGAACTCGTGAGTTCAAATCTTGTAAAGAATATAAATAGTAAAAGAAAAGAACTTTCAAAAAAAAATAATGACATAATAAAATATAATTATATAAAATATTCATATTTGCATGTAAGATGTGTCTAGTTATATACTTCCTTCGGTATTTAATATAAGAGCTACTTTGACTTTCAATTTGGTCTTGAATATAAGATCTTAATTCATTTTGTTTCTAATATTTATCTATTTTTTCTTTAAGTAATTCTTATAGTAATTGTATATACTAAGAAATTACTACCAATTTGTAACTCAAACAATTAATAAAAGCATTTTAGAGAAGACAATATCTTTTCATTACAAATAACTAACTTAATCTTTTTAAATTTATCAATTAGGTCTTATACTAAGAACAAGGATAGTATATAAATAAATTTGTTTATACGGAATATTATAGAAAAGGAATAATTTTTATTTGGGAAACTTCACAATAATGGCCAGATGACAGAGTTATTCGGGGGGAAGGCCTAAGCTTTCAATTAAATATGTAACGGGATCAAGATCCTTGATGAGAAGTAACTAGAGAAATGAAATGATCATACACAGCCTAAACTTGTGTTGGGCCAAGGGTCCCAGGAAACTAATTTCAATTTCTGATCGTATTGAAACGATTAATTTGTGCTTTAGAGGCTGTGATAGAGACCATTTTTTTTAAAGAATATGGCGGATGAGGCTAGCTTTAATGTTCATAGAGACTAGCAAGTTAATATTTTGATCGTTCGTCAACCTCCATCTCTCGATTAGGAGGATAGGGCTTTAAGCTTTTGCTCTACTCTTTTGTTGTCTCAATGAAGTTTCAGTCTTATTCAGAAAAAAGAGAAATGAGATGACAAAAAAATTGTACTCAAAATCTCAAACGGTTGAAAAATGGCGCGACTTCATCTGCTTTCCCCTCCTCTCTTTGCACCGCTTCCCGTCGATCATTAGCTGGTTGTCTGCTTTACCTGCGTTCGATTTCACTGCTCATTTCCTGACCATTAGTTCATTTAGGGGTTTCCCCCGATCTTCTTCTCCCTTCCTGTCTGTCAGAGTTAGTATTGTTGGGCTTTAGTTGATTGGGCTTTATTCTCATTAAGCCCATAGTCTTCAGTTTTGTAAGTCTATAAGTAACGGGTTTTCTTCTATTCTAATGTATGGATTCAGATTATTGAGTTTAATAAAATAGTTTGGTTCTCGCCATTTCTTCCTGGGCTACGCTCATCATGGCATCAGAGCAACAGGTCCCTTTTTTTCTTTCGTTCTAGTCATCTGGGCAGGGGCCCAATGCTGCATCCATCTTGAGCTTTCTGAAGCAAAGAGATGAATCCACGTCACACTCCAAAATAGCGCCTGTAAGCACGAAGACGAAGAAGACAAACCTGCCATATCAGATTGCAGACCACAAAAGAAAATAGGTGGAGCTTGCGATTCTGGCATCTTCGATCTTCTAGGCTCAAGAACGCACGATGGCGGAGAAATATGAGCAATCTACACTAAGCTTCACCCACCCACTGTACCTGCGCCCTTCCGACACACAAGGAAGCACGATCATCCCGCAAGTTTTGACCGGCAGCGAGAACTACACGGTCTGGAGCAGAGCAATGTGCATAGCTCTCAGAGGGAAACAAAAACTCGGTTTTATTGATGGAACGTGCAAAAAAGAGTCGCAGGACAAGAATCTTCAAGACCAGTGGGAAAGATGTAATGCAGTCGTCTTATCTTGGATCCTTAATTCATTGTCTACTGAGCTTGCCAACGGGGTTGTTTTTTTTCAAGATGCTTATCTAGTATGGTCTGATTTACAAGAGCGCTTTGATAAAGTTTCTGGTTCAAGGATTTTTTCCCTTCATCAAGAAATCAATTCTCTTCGGCAAGGAACCCAATCCGTCTCTGCATACTACTCCAAACTTAAAGAATTGTGGGAAGAGCAATCGGCCTTAGTTGCCGCGCCCTCCTGCAAGTGCTGTACATGTGGAGCGTCCAAGATTCAGAGGGACACGTTGGAGCAACAAAAGCTGCTCCAATTTTTAATGGGAATGATTCTTATGCGGCGGCGAGAAGTCAAATTCTACTCATGAGTCCCCTTCCGTCGGTAAATCAGGCTTATGCGATGATAATCGCAGACGAGACCCAAAGGCACATAGTTAACTCTACAAGAGGAACTCCCATGGAAGGGGTTGCAATGGCGGTCCGCGGCAGAGGACGTGGCCGAGGTAGGGGGAGAAGTGGTTCTTCCCTGGAGTGCTCTCATTGTCACAAGAAAGGGCACACTCGTGATAATTGCTTCCAAATTATTGGGTATCCCCCTGATTTCAAAGGAAAGGGGAGGCAGAATTTGGAGACACGATCAAACCAAGCTGGACTTGAACCTCAGCAAGGACAAGACCACACTGTCAATACGATCTCTCCGACTCTAACAAAGGAGCAATATGACAAGCTGCTAGAAATTCTCAAAAAGGATGCAGAAGAGACAGTACACGCCTTAACCGGTACAGGTTTGGCTAATTCCCCCTCTTCCACACATACACACACTAATTGGGTCATTGATTCTGGCGCCACAACCCATCTAGTTAGCAATCTATCACTACTTGACACTTATAGTGAATATACAGGATTAATTAAGACAATTAAACTCCCTGATGGTGAAAGAGTATATGTTACACATATAGGAAGCACATATTTCCCAAATGGAATTAACCTCACAAATGTTTTGTATGCCCCAAAACTCAAATTTAATCTCATTTCTGTTTCTCGACTCACAAGGGAACAGTGTTGTATGGTTGCCTTTTTTCCTAACAGTTGTTTGATACAGGGCCTTCCGCATGGCAACATGAGGGTGATTGGTAAACAAATTGATGGACTGTATATCCTGCAATGTGCAAGTCAAGATATTGCAACTTTGACTAAGAATGAATTTTTTGGTTGTAAAATTTCTGACATTTCCTTGTTGCACAATCGATTGGGGCATGCACCTCTCTTTGTTTTACGACATTTGGATATTGTATCTGATAAGAGCATCAATCTGAATAAAGTTTGTGAGATTTGCATTCAAGCAAAACAAACCAAGTTGCCTTTCTCCTAGTTGCATTAAGACTCATTCTTGCTTTGAATTGTTGCATTTAGATGTTTGGGGGCCTTACAGAACACCCACCCACGCTGGACACCAATACTTCCTTACCATAGTAGATGACTTTTCTAGAAGTACTTGGTTGTTCTTAATGTGCCATAAATCTGAAACTGCCATCCATCTAAAACAATTTATTGCTTATGTTTTAACTCAATTTTCTGTTCTTGTTAAACGAATTAGAACAGATAATGGGATGGAATTTATGAATCTTGATCTACAACAATATTTAAAAGACAAAGGGATTGTTCATGAATCTACCTGCCCTTATACCCCTGAACAAAATGGGATTGTAGAACGAAAGCATAGGACCTTAATGCAAGTTTCTAGGAGTCTCATGCTTCAATCACATGTACCAATTAAATATTGGGGAGAGTGTGTTAAGACAGCGGCCTATATCATTAATAGAGTTCCCTCTAAGATACTTGGTTTCAAAACCCCCTATGAAAGAGTGTTCAACAAATCCCCCGATTTTGATAATTTGAAAACCTTTGGTTGTCTTGCTTATGCAACTGATCTCATTAATACTGATAAATTTCAGCCTAGATCAATCCCCTGTATCTTTTTAGGGTATCCTAACAATCAAAAGGGTTTCACTCTGCTTGATATTAGAACTCGTCGCCTCTTTGTCAGTAGGCATGTGAGATTTCTAGAGGATAAATTTCCTTTTCATGATTTACAGGGTACTGCTCAAGGGGGAGTGCATAGGGAACTTAAGGATGTGTTTCTTTTCGATTTTGACATAGAACAAGATACAATAAGGGTAGAAAAAGATAATACAAGGATTATTGAAACTAATGACAATGAAACAGAAGCTGTAAGGGACTCTAATAATCAACCTATGCTACAAGAAAATAATAGATCAGTGAGGGAGAGACGACCTCCAATCTGGGCAAATGATTATATTTGCAATTTGTTGTCTTCTGATGTAACTTCTACTAAGAAGAAACCTTGTGCTTACCCTATTGAGAATTATCTCTCTTATGATCATGTCTCTACTTTGCATTTCTCCTTTCTATGTTCTATTGATTCTGTTTATGAACCTACCTTTTATCATGAAGCTGTAAAGGATATTAATTGGGTACAGGCAATGCAATTGGAAATAGAAGCTCTTGAAAATAACCAGACTTGGGACATAGTTCCATTACCAAAGAATAAAAAGCCAATAGGATGCAAATGGGTGTACAAAATAAAATATAAATCTGATGGAAGTATAGATAAATATAAGGCCTGGTTGGTAGCTAAAGGATATAATCAAAAAGAGGGTGTTGACTATCATGAAACATTTTCACCAGTAGTTAAAATGATTACTGTTAGAATGATACTCAAATTAGCAGCTGTGAATGGTTGGAAATTATTTCAAATGGATGTGAATAACGCCTTTTTGCAGGGAGATCTAGATGAAAAAGTTTACATGACCATACCCCAAGGTATTGAGAGCAAAGGGGAGAATATGGTGTGTAAACTGAAAAAGTCCTTATATGGGCTTAAACAAGCATCTAGGCAATGGAACCAAAAGCTGACTTTACTTCTTAAAGCTGGAGGGTTTGTGCAAAGTAAACATGATTACTCCCTGTTCATTAAGAGGTTTAATGATGCATTTGTTCTTATATTAGTATATGTTGATGACTTATTAGTCACTGGGAATTCAGAGAGTAGAATACTTGCACAGTAAGTTTAAAATCAAAGATTTAGGAGAAATGAAATATTTCTTGGGCATCGAGATGGCAAGATCCCATAAGGGGATTGCCCTTTCACAAAGAAAGTATGTGTTGGATCTTATTGCTGATACAGGATTGAGTGGGTGTAAGCCATTGACAGTACCATTGGGCCAGAATATCAAACTTAGGGCTTATGAAGAAGGAAAAGACAAAAAAGAAGACTTGCTGTCAAATCCTAAAAGATACAGGAGGCTGGTAGGTAGATTGATCTATCTCACTGTAACACGCCCTGATATTAGCTTTGTTGTGCAGGATCTGAGTCAATACATGCAACAGCCAACTAAAGCGCACATGGCAGCAGCTCTTGGAGTGGTTCGATATTTGAAGCATGATCCAGGCTTGGGGATTCTTCTTAGCTCTAATCCAGATCTGAAAGTAAGATGTTTCTGTGATTCAGACTGGGGTGCCTGTGGAACAACACACAGATCTGTAACAGGGCATTTGATAAAGCTTGGAGATTCTCCTGTCATGTGGAAAACCAAGAAGCAGAACACAGTATCAAGGTCTTCAGCAGAGGCTGAATACAGAGCTTTGGGAGCAACAGTATCTGAAATTGTTTGGATTAAAGGATTATTGAAGGACTTGAACATCAACCATGAACAACCTGTGAAGGTTTACTGTGATAGTAAGGCAGCCATTCACATAGCATCTAATCCCGTCTTTCATGAGCGCACGAAACATATTGAAATAGATTGTCATTTTGTGAGGGAGAAGTTGCAAGATGGACTGATTACATTACAGCATGTGAGGTCAACAGATCAAGAAGCAGATCTGTTAACTAAGGCAGTAGGAAAAGAACATCAAGTCAGGTTACTTGGCAAGTTAGGAACTGTGAATGTTTACAGCTCCAAACTTGAGGGGGAGTGTCAGAGTTAGTATTGTTGGGCTTTAGTTGATTGGGCTTTATTCTCATTAAGCCCATAGTCTTCAGTTTTGTAAGTCTATAAGTAACGGGTTTTTCTCTATTCTAATGTATGGATTCAGATTATTGAGTTTAATAAAATAGTTTGGTTCTCGCCATTTCTTCCTGGGCTACGCTCATCACTGTCATCTTCAACAACTGATCACCACTCTTTTGGCGACTGAAGCTTGTGGTTCAGCAGCGGTGACAAGGAGAGGGAGGGCTCAGAATCAATGGTTGAGCAATGATGACGGACCCGTGGCAGTCGACGGTGGTCGGAGATGGTGGACGAACGGTGCTATTATACCTTCGATGGGGTGTTAAGCACTCTTTCGTTTGATTTTTTTTTTTAAATCATCTTTCTTCGGGTCAACCCTTCTTTCCTAAAATATGTTTCATCTATTTTGAAAATGCATCCGATCTCACAAATTTTCGAATAAAATTTCAATTTCAATTTTTTCCTGAAAAATTTCCTCGACTTAATCAGGGTCTTTCCAAGATAACTCGCCGCCGTCGCCGAACAACCCTCAATTAGCAACGAAAGTCATCTCCTACGCCTCGCTCCTTTGCTGTTGAGGTCGCCCATCGACATCCATTAAAGCCGCCATCGAAGCCTTTGTGCCTGTTTGGCATCACTTATTTTTAGCTTATAAGTAGCTTATAAGCTTTATAAGCCTGATTGACACAATGGATCCGTTTGTATCAACTTTTCTGCAATCGGGCTTTTGTATGAAAAGCTACAATAAGCTATAAGCTAAAATTAACAGCTTATGACTTATAACTTATGGCTTATAGCTTTTGAAATATAGAGAGAAAAAATTAAGAAATTTATTACCTCCTTTGGTTCTTATTATAAGCCTCAAATAACTAATTTGTAGATAATAAAAAATCAGTTAAAATTAGTTAAAAGTAATGAATAAATTAGAAATATACTTTTATTTTTAAATATGCTCATAAAAATATACTTTTATTTTTTCATGTTTCACTTTATATTTAAAATATTTTTTGTGACTTCTTCATATTAAATTATTTTAATTTCATTGTATTATGTGAAATTATTTTTTTAATCATATTTCATTATTTATTAAAACTCATACCCATTTGAGTCATTTTACAACTAAATTTATTTTTACTCAACTATAATCCAAACAATCTTTTACCAATCTCACTTTTACAAACTAGCTTTTCTGAACTCTAATCCAAACACAATTCAGCTTATCTAATTTAGCTTTTACCCAATTTTATTTTTCTAAAAGTTACTTTTTTAATAAACTACTTTTTAACCGCCGATCCAAACGGACCTTTTGGGTTATCCTCCAAAGCGGAGACAGCCATCGAAAATAGCTTCTGCCAATTTCAACCCTGCAACTTCTAATCTCTCTCCTAAATTTGCAACTTCCAAAACTCCGATGATGATGACAAAGAACGTCAACGATGACCTTAAAAAAGACCAGAAGACGAGGACGTCTTTGCAAAACAGCAGTCGTATTTATTAAATATTTTTAGTAGGACCTTACTCCTATTAAAATATGTAACTGAAACCTTAGTCCAGATATTTTGTCATTTGGTCCTTGTGCCCAATTTCTAGCTTTTTTATACTCCTTCCGTTTTTTATTATAAGAGACATTTAATGTTTATAACATGTTTTTATATAGAAGAGACATTTAAAAATTGTTTCTATTTTTTTATATTGATTTCCTATTTTACTCTTATTTATTGTTTCTAACTCATACTCTCTCTCTGTCCCACTTCTTTTTCTTTTAATAATTTAATTGTTCTCTCTCATATTTTCTCTCCTTATTAATAGGGGCATTGTTGGAAAAAATATTATACTTTTTACATATTAATCGTCCTCAACTAATTTTAACTGTTTTTTTATCAACGTAATTTGGTTATTGGTCTTTTATAATAAGAAATGGAGGGAGTATTTTAATGGCGCAGTATGGAATTTACGTGGATATTGGTGAGGAAGAAGGATTTCAGAATCTCAATTACAGTGCCTTGGGAAACATGCATGCACATCGTGCAACGAAGAAGCGTTACAACAACAACCGTTTTGTTTACGTTAATTCCATCATCTGTCCTCCACGTGCTCCATAATTAACACTGAAATGCCTGTAATTATGGTAATATAGGATGGGCATTTAGGTCATAGAGTGAATCGCGTTTATTCTCCCTCCTCTCGATCGACCATCGAGGATGTCTGTGGACACTGGCCTCTCGTTTGTCGCGTACGAGACGATCGAAACTTCTCTCTCTGCCCATTTGGCGTCTTTATCTGAAATTTCAAATGTCCTAACAAATAATATATTCGCAAAAGAACCGTATTCCCGTCATCTCTGCCTTCTTGTTCTTCTCTTGGAGCATTGGGGGAGAAGGACAGAATGCAGGGAATGCCAGCCTAAAATAAATAGATTTCTGAGAGTGACAACAGAATAAGCTTGATACATTGAAGCTGGATTGAATATTTCTGCGGATTTCTTGTGGGTTCTTTCGTCTCATGGGAAATTGCTTCGGGTCTCGTCTCAAGGTTGATTACACTCGCAGCTCTCATCAAACTAGTGGTACATCTGTTTCAACAATCTCTTCTGGGTCTTTTTTTCCCCTCCTCTTTATATGCATGCATTATAAAGGTAATGCCTTATAATGCATTCGTCTTCTCAAGCTGAGTTTTGGTGCGGAAAACGGGAATGGTCCTGATCCTAATTCTATCGCTGTCTTATTTCCAGTTCGTGTTGAGTAATATAAATTTTCTTCCAATCTTGTTATTTTTCTTAATGTTGCTTTAGAGTGCTCCCTCTTCCTGCTGGCTACTTTGCTTTTGTTATTTTTCCAAAGTTGCATTTTTGTGCCCTGTTTCTTGCATTATGTGGCTGACTATTGAAAAAACAAATGCCATCGTGATGATGAATGTATCTTACTTGACTCTCGCATGGAAAGTATGAGATTTTGATATAGGCTTTTATAGTGTCCTGGTTCTCTCCATTCTTGTAAGCTGGTTATTTGGGACGTGGCTCTTTCCAAAGTTCTCGGTAGTTATTATCATTGTTATTAGTATTATTTGGGACATGGCTCTGTCAAATGCATTTTTAAAGATTTAATTTTCTGGAGGTTTTGGAATCAATACCATCTCCATCAATCACTCCTTCTTCACTGCAATAAACAAGTCAGTTGACTGATTGTTTGCTTGTCTCTATGATGAAATTTGGTATGGAAAAGACAACTTCAACTGAGATAGCACAAGCTACTGAAACTTCTATGAGTCTTCTTCTGACACTGATGAATATTATTTTCCCTACTTATTCTTACTCTTATAATTTCTTATGCATGCCCTTATATCATGCTTTTCTCTTTCTCTCGACAAAATTTCTTCTTTTATTTAAATGAAAAATATTTTGCAGATGCTTCAAAAGTTCCCGGTAAAAGCGCCCATTCCGGTACAAGTCAATCAGTGGTTGAATACAACAACGAAGATAAATCTCAGATTCTCAGTGCCCAAAGATCTGAAGGTGATATACTTTCCTCACTAAATTTGAAGGCCTTCACATTTAATGAACTTAGGAATGCTACTAGAAACTTTGGTCCCGATAGTCTAATAGGACAAGGGGGCTTTGGTGATGTCCACAAGGGGTGGATTGATGAGCAATCCCTTAGTGCTACTAAGCCTGGATCTGGGATGGTTGTGGCCGTGAAGAAGTTGAAACCTGAAGGTTTTCAAGGGCATAAGGAGTGGTTGGTAGGTACTTTTTCTTAACACTTAATTTCAGCTGCTTTTCCTTGAAATATTGTATGCTTACCATAAATTTCTTCATTCACAGTCTGAAGTCAATTATCTTGGCCAACTTCATCATCCAAATCTTGTCAAACTTATTGGATACTGCCTAGATGGAGACAAACGACTTCTGGTATATGAGTACATGCCCAAAGGCAGCTTGGAGAACCATCTATTTTACAGTATGTGGATGCCTGCAGAACAATTTTGAGAGATTAATAAACTTCTTAACTGGCTGTACTTCGGATAAATTTGTATTTTTAAACTACCAATTATCTTAGAAATTGCCTTTTATCTGGTACCCAAGTTGGCACAAAATTTTGCGTTCACCACCTCCGAAACTTCTGCTTGCAGGGGGCTCCCAGTCACTTTCATGGCCAACAAGGATCAAAGTTGCAATTGGTGCTGCTCGTGGTCTCGCCTTTCTACATGACTCCAATCCACAAGTTATCTACCGTGATTTTAAGGCTTCAAATGTATTATTAGATTCGGTAGGTTTTCTAAGCATGCTTTCGTATTGTGGTATTTGGTGAAAGGTGCTTGTAAAACATGAAGGGATTGCCATAACCCTCCTGCATCTATAATGGGGGAAATACAGTTAGCAAAAATTTTTCCAAAAAAAAAAAAAAGAAGAAGAAGAAAATAAAAGAAAATAACTTAGAAGGAAGGATATTAGGGACAAAGCCAACTTCCTTTTATAATGCATTGAATATGGGTCGTCGACAAACGCAGGAATTCAATGCTAAACTATCGGACTTTGGGCTGGCTAAAGCGGGACCAACTGGTGATCGTTCTCATGTTTCAACTCAAGTTATGGGTACTCACGGCTATGCTGCTCCTGAATATATTGCTACTGGTATGATTTTTGCATGATTTGTATTGTCAAGCTTGTCGGTACAAATCTTTCAGGTTCTTTTGCCAATGTTTACGAGCAGAAATTCTAAATTGATGCTTTTGTGGATATCACTCGTAGCTTTGTTTGAACTTGGCAATGAGATAAATTTTTCAAAGCTCGAATTGGAAATGACATATCAGCTGACTTAAAGATCAGCATCTAAACTTCGATATTTTCCGTCTACATATTAATGTCTCTATTACATAGACATTGAGAACATGTGTCAATTTCTGTTCTTATAATGGTTTCTATCTCTTTAGTCTCTAGTTTGATTTGTCTCATCTAACTTTGTTCCTATATTAATAATCTGGTTGTCTGGTCGTAACCCTTGCTGAAGTGATTGTTTCAGTTTTACATTAGCATTTATCAAGTGGCTTCTGTAACATTTTCAGCTCATAAATGATGAGATGCAGTTTCATATCCATCAATCGTTATTATATTACCACTCCAAACGAGAAAATCTAGTCTCTCTCACCTGACCTCTGGTTCATAAACGTCATCCTCACAAGGATGTCAAAGCAGGGCTATGCTTTTCCTTGCATCTGATGCCAAATTAAACATTGAGCAGGTCGGCTAACAGCAAGGTGTGATGTTTATAGCTTCGGGGTTGTGCTTTTGGAGCTGCTATCAGGGCGTTGTGTCATTGACAAAACAAAATCTAGAGCGGAACAAAATCTGGTAGAATGGGCAAAATCGTCCTTTTTGGGAGATAAGAGAAAGCTATTCAGGATTATGGACACCAAGTTAGAAGGCCAGTACCCACAGAGAGCTGCTTATGCAGCTGCAATCCTTGCATTACAATGTGTCAGTGAGGCCAAAATCAGACCCCAGATGTCTGAGGTTGTGGCGACATTAGAACAGCTTCCGGCTGGACAGAGCCGGAGGTCGGCCCCTTCTTCTGCAGGGTGCCCTTTGGGAGATGTTCATAGCTTAACAGAGAGCAAGTCATCTAGTCACCCAAGTGGCGGCACTGTGATATCTCCATTGCCATCTATGAGATCCCAAAGGGGGTGATACAAGAGGGGTGTGTTTTCCCTTCAAATGGGCGTGTCAAAGTACATCCCTTTCTGTAGGCTCGTCTTAGCTGATAGTCCCGTGCGGGAGTTTTGACTTTTGAGTTTACCATTTCACTTGTAGATTCAAGATTTGATCTTGGCGATATCATCATGACCGTCAAGATGCGTCATCATATCAATTAGGACTAGGTTTCAGTTTCTGCATTGCTGTAACAATCGCCAGTCGTAATTGTGCAATGACAAGAAATTCAGTTTCTTTCCTGTGTGGAACGCCATTAAACCAAGAGGTTCTGGTACGCTAAGAGAAGGTTATTACATTTCAGATGATGTCGAATTATCTTGGATGTCAATAACTATTTTGGATATAAGGTGTTTTTACTTAATTATTAAAATAAACAGTTAGCTAGTCAAGATTTTAAGATTTTTTTTTTTTTTCACTTTGCCCTTTTTTGGGTCGAAACTTACGCTCCCATTATATCTTGTTCGACCTTACAATCTTACGTCTAAGAAAAACTCAAGGCGAACGTTTGGTATTAGAGTTATAAGGTCCCGGTACCTTTGTCTTTCTTTTAAGTGCACGAGAAATTAACCATATCAATTCCTTCAATTTAATGTTTAACGTTTATTCTGTTCTCACTTCTCACTTCTCAGAAGTCAGAAGCAAAACATCTCATCGCTTAATACTAGAGTAATCTAAACACGAGTCTCGGTTTGGTGCTCATCAGGTGATGATATTATGCTCCCCTATCCTCAACACAAAGACAACTACAGATAGAGTTTATCGTACAATTCTTTTACAGCTGTACATGCGTAGATGTCAGGAAAATCAGTTTCAAGTCGAAGCATTCCCGCTCGAATCACTCAATTCCCATATTACGAAAGCTTATTTTTCCTCTTGGAAAGATGCAAAGGGAAGCGGCAACTCAATCAAATTCATGCCCTTTCAATCATTTCAGGTCTCATTCGAAAGCCCTCTATAGCAAGCAAACTTGTTGCTTCTTCGGCCTTGAGCCCCCTTCCTGGCACAACTCCTATAGCCCGTGCAATCGCTGATCGTATTCAAGGTCTTGATACTTACACTTGGAACACGATCGCCAGAGGTTATTTGGAGGCAAATAAACCCGAAGAAGCCTTTTCAGTTTATTCCCTCGTAAGAAGAAGAGCCCTGAGGGTTGATAGTTACACCGTTCTATTTGCAATCAAAGCGTGCGAGATTAACATAATTCAAGGGGAACAGTTGCACGCTCAAGTTTACAAACTGGGATTCTCGCACGAGCTTATAATCCGAACTGCCATCATGCAAATTTATGCGTCGTACGATAGGATTTCTCACGCGGAACAAATGTTCGATGAAATGCCCCAAAGAGATTTGGTTATGTGGAACTCCCTTATTGCTTTATATGCTCAGAAGCGGTTCCCCTTGAAAGCACTTCAAGGTTTGCGCAGTATGGTCATTAATAGTATTCGGCCTAATGAGGTGACTGCAGCAAGTGTTCTTTCTTCTTGCTCTTCGATGAAAGCATTGAAAGAAGGCAGAGCAGTACATTGTTATGTGATCAGAAAGCTCCGCCATTGTGATATTTTTCTCAACAATGCCTTGATTGGAATGTATTCCAATTGTGGGGATCTCTCAAAAGCCCTCCTCATCTTCCAATTGATGCCTTCAAGAAATGTGGTTTCATGGACATCAATGATCAAGGGCTATGTTGATAACAACTGTCCACATGACGCATTGAATTTGTTCACCAAGATGGAATCTGAAAACATGAGACCAGATGAGGTTATCGTGTTAGAGTTAATATCAATGTGCTCCAAGTTGGGACGCTTTGAACTTGGACGACATATCGAAGCCTACCTAGAGAAGAACATTATCAATAAAGAGAATCACTCTATTGCAAATGCTTTAATGGATATGCATGCCAAATGTGGTAATATGAAGAAGGCTTGCCAAATTTTTGATGGGATGATGCGGAAAACTCTAGTCTCTTGGACTACAATCATCAATGGGTTAGCAAGGCATGGCCACGGCATGTTGGCACTAGTCCGATTCTGTCAGATGCAAAGAGAAGGTTTTAAACCAGATGGGGTCATCTTCCTCAGCATCTTATCTGCTTGTAGCCATGCAGGTTTAGTGGATGAGGGATTGAAATGTTTTGAATCAATGATCAATGACTATCATATAGAGCCATGGATGGAGCACTATGGAAGTATTGTGGATCTTCTTTGCAGGGCGGGGCTAGTGAAAGAGGCATTAGACTTTGCTGAGGCAATGCCATTAAAACCAGATACCGTAGTGTGGCGAATGTTGCTTGGAGCATGTCAAAGACAAAGTAACATAGAATTAACACATCGTGTCGCAAAGATTTTACATGAAGCTGCGCCTAAAAGTATTGAGGATTATGTACTGCTGTCTAATTTTCACGCAGCCATGGAAGGATGGGGTCTTACGCAAGAACTAAGGGGAGAAATGAAGATTATGGGTCTAAAGAAGCAGGATTCAGGCAGTAGTTTGGTCGAAATAGATCATGCTCTATAACTACAACACAACATAGTAGAATTTATTTCTGTGTGTTTTTCTGGCGAAATATAGGCGGCTAAGCTCATAACACAGTACAAACTACTCTGCGAGGGACTCCATGTCTTTCACTTCCCCGGGAAGCTGTGGATACTGAATAGTGCATACAATTTGAGAGGTTGGTTAGCTTTCATAACTCTATTTCACATTTACAAATGTATTAGGCTAGTTTGGGTTTTACCATTAGTTTAATACCATAAATTTTGACAAGTTATTTTTTATTCGAGAAAAAATTGGTCATAATGAATTTATGCTTTGCACATAATCTAAGGTCAGTCATATTATTTAGTATTCATGGCTTTTAAATATTGTAGTTTCTACTTTCTTGTTAATTTTGTATGACACATGGATTGATGTACGGATGCCTGAACTTCTGACTTTTTTTCCCTGGAAATTTTAAAATTTTAGTACTTTAAATATATGGGGTACTAGATCATCTTGAGCATATGACTTGCTCATTTTGATGCATCTTTCAAAGATCTATTAAATGACAACTTCAAAAAAGTGAGTTGAAGGCAAAATAACAAGAATGTGTAAACATGAGATTTATTTAGGATTTTTTTTAAAATTTTAAATGATTTCAAAATAGGCTTCTTATTTTAATTTTTAAGGGAGTTGTCATCCAAATCGACTTGTTGATTTGTTCAGAAACTCGTATTTGCTATCTTAATTTTAATTTTCTCTCTCTCTTGCAAAAATATGCATTTATTATTTTTGTTACATGTGACAATTAAATTAAGAAAAATACGGAACAAGAATCCAGACCCCATCTATTTAATTTCTGCATATGAAGCCTAGACCTTTCTTTAGATGTGCCAAGGATATGCCTTCACCAACAGTTAAACTAATTCATTTTGAGGTATAAAGATCATAAATAAACTTTATTTCTCGAAATAAAGTTCTTTTTCATACAGAGTCCAAAGTCAATGACAAGTGATTAAACTTTCTTATTAGCATTTAAAAAAATGTTTCAGTTGCTGAAAAATAACACTTGTACTCACAAGAATGTGGCTTTGAATCTTGCAGGGTGCGATAAGAAATTTTTTTTTTGTCAGTAAATAATAATACGTAAATATTTATTGAAGCACTCTTTATGCCGAAATTTGTACCATTAGTGGGGAATCCTCATCAATCAGTTCACCTTCCGATCCCAAGCCACATTAACCAGGCCGACACATCCTCATTTAACCGAAACATCAATAGTAATTTGGTGCCATCTAATATTCAGGGCCAAACATTTACAATCAAGTTTGCCGATCTCATCATCCATTAATAGACTCCATAATGTCTAAACACACCAAGATGCGCAAAACCCCACAGAGGAAGGGCTCGCCGTAATTTTGAAGGGATCTTTAAAATATCCATGTTACTAGCTGCCCTATAAAAGGGGAAAAACATCCAAGCTATAAATAAGATTAGCAAGCTTATTCTCATGCACAAACAATGTCTTTAGTAGCATAAACAAAGGTACAAGTTAATCACCATACAAACTTGGGAAGAAAATTACAATATGGACAGCGAAAAGAAATCATGCAAAACGCAAGAATTCAAAGTTAGGTATAGTTGCAGCATGCAAAACATAAAACCTATAATGTACAAATCACCCTCGACGCCCAAAATGCAGCAAAAGAGGAAAGAACCCGGTCAAACACATCCTTCCCACGATAGTCCTAAGTAGTCCAACAAGTTATTACAGATAAATCCAACTCTGCATGAGTCTCAGCCTCCTGAAGTTAAACTCATGAAACTCAGTTCTCAAATCACCTCCTCCACTCAGCTTGAATTACTCTTCCTGCAAGATGAACAGGCTTGTTTAAATTATCAAATTAATTGGAAA
>NW_021634986.1:0-21506 GCF_004799145.2 Neltuma alba | reverse complement strand
AGGTATTCTCTTATTAAAGGCAATCCTATCTTGATTCGTTACGTTATAAGGGATTAACTCATTCTGTTAAACCAAACCTCCCCGTTGGTTGTGGTGTCATTATGTTAAGAAAACAAAAAAAAAAAGCTCATGTAGATTCCACTGTTGGTTCTTATTTGGGCTCCTTTATTTCCTTTGTTATGTCTCTCGTGGGTGATTAATATACTACTCCTTTACCTCTTATTTTTAATATAACATTTATTTAATTAAATTAAAAAAGTTAGGTTAGTTGGTTAATTATAAGAAATATGATGTTTCTTTTAAAATATCATAATCATCTTTCTTAATATCTTTCTACTTAAATATCGTTGAGGGAGTATTAATTAGGGTAATTTAGAAAAAAACTGATAAATATAAAAAATAGTTTTCACATTTAAGACCAAAATCAACTTCACAATGAGGTCATATACTACCTTCAGTCCTAAATATAAGAGCTAGTTGATTAATTTGAATAAATTAAGAAAATAAGTTAAGTTAGTTATTTGTAATAAATAGGTGTTGTCTTTCCTAAAATATCATTACTAATCAAGTGTATAGATTATAATTATTATTATTAGAAGGACTACTTTGAAAAAAAAATATATAAATATGAGAGACAAAATAGATTTAGATCTTATATTTAAAAACAAAATAAAAATCAAACGAAATATTATATTAAATACTGGAAGTAGTATTAAAGACCGGGGACTCCTTAAATTTATTTTGTGACCTCCTTCTAGGCCCAACTTGTGCTATTGGTCTAATCCAAACTTCAGCTTTCTTTGCAATCATTTATCTTTAATATAATTTGATCTTATTATTAAAACAAAGTCAAAATTTCCTCTAACAGAGTACTTTATTCTTGTACTTACTTGAGCCACTCATTGTTTTATCACAATCACACACTCATTGTTTAGTTCCATTAACAGGAGGCATCCAAATTCCTTCAATACTTGGAATATGCTCAAAACATGAAACCTATCCCAAAAAAAAAAAAAGAAGAAGAAAAAGCTTCATGATCACATTCACAGTTTATTTTGGCCACGTACGTACATGGCAACTCTGTGATGGAAAGGTTGAAGCGTTTTATTGCCATCCCTATTCAATTTAGGCTCACTAGATGAAAGAACCACTCCTGATTTGTCCCCTCCAAATCTGAAGAACAGAAGCTGGACCCTCCCTACAAAACATCACCCAAAGCTTATAATATTAATTGACATTAATGTGTGTGTGTGTGTGTGGATGCAACAATATATAGTTCGTGGCATATTTATCTTCTACCTGATCAAGTCCTTTTACTAACGACGTCGTCAGTGATTTTGAAGTGGTGATGTCCGTCTGGGCCTCCGGGGCTCGCCCTTTTTGGTCGCAGGTATTTCCTTCTTTTTCGCAATATCATCCTTCACATTTCTGAACCCAACGCTCTCCTCGGACCCGCCATTGAAGTTGAGCTTCACATTGCTCAAAAACACAGAGCCAAACCGGGAACGGGCTGATGAAGATTGATCATTGTGATTCTTCACCACCTGAGCTTCTGACGATGGCATGGACAGCCACACCATCATCACCAGAGTGAACAAAAACAAACTCAAGGATCTCGCCATTATATTTTGCTGCTTCAAGATTCTGATGAATATACAACAGACGTGTTATACCCGAGCTGAGGATCTAGCTATTTATATATTCACAGGCTCTGAAAAGCTTCTTTTGTTGTTCTCCTGCTACTTAGCCTAGTGGAGTATATGATCGACGCATGAAAAGCACCATCTAGTATTTATCGGTGCCCTTGTTTTGTATTTTTGCAACCCACTTCTGCTAATCGTCAAAAATTTCTGATATGTATGTTTTCAGACTAGCTAATGCGCTAAAAGTGACCCATTGGATTTCTCTATAATATGATTGAGCCACATCACTATTTCCATTGTGCTAATTGGTTTGTCTACTGTGAGGATTCGTCGTTTACGAAAACAAGTTTAGAGTAAGAACATTCTCTATAATCTATATATATATCCGAGTAGCCGTCCCGTTGACTTTGCAAGAGCCCCACCCATGTCTGCATGTACGTCCAAGTTCTAGTGGAACCAAATAATAACATGCGTTTAGAATAGCCATAAAGTACAGTGTTGTTATGACTTATCTAGTCGATGTTTTTTGCGTGGTTTGTTTCTCTGTCATTTTCAGAACTTGACGCTTTAATTTTCACGTACATATGCATGATTGAATTGCTGTTCAGGTGCCGGCAAAAGAGCATGGGTCATATTAGTCTTAAGTTGTAAATGAATCAGCTTAATTACTTAATTACCGGGATCATTAATTAATGAAATAATGCACGGTATTGAGAAAGTGTGATGACCAGTGCCACAAAACATGTGAAGTTTGTCTCTCCTTGTTTAAAGCTCATGTCCCTTCCGTACAAAGTAAGTCTAATTTGTGTTTATAACTGATGGATAGGCCGGGAGACACAAGCCTGGTATGGCACAGAACAAGGTAAAATATGAAGTGTCAGTGTTTCATAAGTAGGAAGTCAGGCTAGGGGTAGCTGCTGAGGTTGGAATAAGAAGTAGACGCTTTCAGGAACAGGATACCAGAAAATGAGAGACTCAATGCCAGTGGTTTGATGGAGGAAGAACAAGGACAGAGCAAGCACAGGTAACGAGGCAGATTTTTTAGTTGAACGTTGTACCTCATCATAGTCTTCCCCCCCCCCACCCCCCCAAAAAAAAAAAAAGCAGACGTTGATTATGGTTTAGCCAATAAAGTAGGGGAATTACAAGAACCTTGCCTCTTTTTTGGAACGAATAGATTGTCATCTTCTAACCAAGATAATTCTTAAGACTATATATGGCTTAGTTATCATATGTTTAATTTTAGATCTTGGAATGAAGGGGATATTAGACAAAAAAGTTAAACTGCATCCAGCATCCCGAAATATTTTTTCAAATGTATTTAGCATCTTAAAATATTTTGTGACGCATCTTGCAGGCCAAAATATTTTTTAGGTGCGTCTAGCACTTTGATTTTTTTTTTTTTTTGCTTTGATGCTCAATACATAAAAATAAATTTTGGATATTGGATGCACATGAAAAAAATATCTTAAAATGTTAGATGCATTTAAAAAATACTTGACGGTACTGGATACACGTAAAAAGATACTTCAGGATGCTGGATACATCATAAAATATTTTAGGATGCTGAATGCACACAAAAAAAATACTAAGAGGTGCTAAATGTACCTTAATCATTAGAAAAAAAGTTTTTTTTTTCAATTCCGCAATTGAAGGCAAATTTTTACGACACGCACAAATATATATATATATATATATATATATATCCTCCGAAGTGGAGTGGTCTGCGTGATTTAAATTAAGTGACTTTAAAAGAAAAATAGGAAAAGAGTGATAATAGTGATGTCCACTCCATGGTATGAATTTCATCGAAAAGGTGGCTCACTTTTCATCGTTATCCACACCCAAAGTGGGGATATTTTAATTTCTTGGAGTGGGGTATTTTGTGATCCATCTTCTTTAATTTACAGATCTCATGATCCACGTACAGATCATTAATTTGCAGATTAAACTAAATTATTTTGTTTTATGTTATAAATTTCAAGACAAGATCATCACTTTTCATCCTGCTATATAAATATAAAATCAAAAGATATACACTGATTTGCAGATTTTAATTTGTATTCTGCAGAGAACCTGAAGTCGACATTTTGTGCGATAGTATGGTATAAATAGGATATTGCCAAGTCATTCCGGGCCATGTTATTAATGAAGGAGCTAGTCAGAAACCATTAGACAATATTCCCTTTTTTCTATATTTTGGAGAGAATCTAAAATCTAATTTTAGAGATCAAATTGCATATCAAATCCTAATCTACTACATTACGCTTGTTTGAATCATTATTTACAGTTATTTTAAAAAAGAATTGTCAGAATCCTAATTATATTTTTTTTAAGCTGACCTAATTGTATTATTATTAATATCCTCTTTTATGACCTAACTGTTATTCTACGCTTTTTTTTATTCGTAATCCAATTGGACTATATAGGCCAGAAAAACACAATCACACGAGTGAAGGGTTTGCCGCCTAAGCGATTATCGGTCACAATGCCACCCAAAATAACAACTTCTTCCTTGTTATTAGTAATTTTTGGTAGTTATTTTATTATTTTGAGACCTTAGTTAAATAAATTAAAGACTAATAATCACCTTTCAACACATAATTAATGAAATTTACGAGGAAAACTTGAAATATGATCTTTGTAAAAAGGTACTGCAAAACTCACAATTTCAGGTATAAATCTGAAAATATTTGTATTTAAGTCCCTGCACACTTAGTCCGAGAAAGAGCAACGAAATGGAGGTCTGAAGCAACTAGAAGCGAAAGAATTATCTCTAGAAGGAAGATAATTAAATTTCATACATATGCATGTTAAATCAATTATCTCTTGAGGGAGAATCCCTTAAACTTATCAATCATATTTTATTTATGAGAAAGTTTTATAACATGAAATTCATAACAATGCACCTCCTTCTATATTAACGTTCTCTCTGCACTACGACATTTCACTTGACTTCTTAGAGTGTATTTGGATTGACGTTAGGTAAAACTAACTTCTAGGCAAACTGACTTTTATAACTGAAATTAGAGTAAAAGTCAGTTAGTAGTTTGGATAGATGCTTTTAAAAGTCAGTTAGTATATATTTGGATAGATGCTTTTAAAAAGTCAGTTAGAAAAATTAAAAGTTGTTTGGATGATTAATAGAAAAGTTAGTTTAGTTCTAAAATGATTGAAAAGAGCATAAACTTTATTAAATAGTAGTGTTTGAAATTTTATATTTTTAATGTAATAATAGTTTAAAAAAATACATAAAATTATTATGATAAAATATAAATAGTTTTTTTGTGAAATTTAAAATGAGAATATTTGTTACCAAGAAAAATTTAAAAACACATTGTAGATATATTATTATAATAAATAAAGGAGGACATCAGATTTATTTTTTTTAAAAGAAAAAGAGAATAAAACTATGCGTTTTCATTTAGGGCAAGGGACATCATTATCATCTCTCAGTTCTTACAAAGCTGAAGGGAGCAGAACGGTGGAAGAATGAGGATTATTCTTCAACACCCCTTCCTATATATATGACCTCACACACGCAGCCTTCCAAAAAAAAAAAACTCGCACACACCCAAGACCCAACCTCACCGTCCTTAATCATCCATCAGTCACCATCTGCCAACGCATACCACACCCTCACAACCATCACCACCTTTTCCCTCCTTCATCGTTTTTGACAGCGAGTGGCAGAGCAGGACCCGAGACCATCATTCCCTTCCACCTTCACCATCGCCATTCATCACCATTCTCGACCTTCTTCATCGTCTTCAACACAAAGAGGACTAAGAGAGAGAGACGACAGGAGCAGAGCTTGAGCGAGATTGATCGTGAATCATTCACTCTCATCCCCACCGAGCTCATTATCATCGACGCAGAAACAAGGGAGGCAACAAGTAGCGACCTTCAGACCTGTGAATGATTTTGGTAGAGGGGAAATCCAAGGAGGGTTAAAGCTGGTAGGTCATATTTTTATGAGCAATTAATGCTCCAATAACGGTAGATCTCATTTTCAAACGTCCCAAAAGCAACACAGCCCAGCATTGGAAACGGCCAACGGTTTGCCCAGAAGTTGGTTGGAGAAAATAGGCTACGCAAACAATATTTTTTATCCATTGTAGTTTGTAACCGTAGTTTCACTCATTTCAATGCACTTTGAGCATTGCAAACTGAGATCCAAACATAGCCTTAGCGGTTAAAATTTCCCACAGGTAGCTTTCTTGTGAATATTGACCTCTCAATAAAAGCTCATTTATTAGGAACGTAAAAACAAAGAGAGATAAATTTCAAAAGACTGATTTATTGAATAGAAGAGAATCTCTTAAAATTGTAAATCAGTACACTTTGCTTTTGAAACTCATAACAGTAACCCACACTATCCCACACTTTTTAAAGGAAATTAATTACATTACTTTTTAAATTACTTAATGGATTAATTGACTTTGGACTATTGGATATGGGAGATTAATCCATATTAGATGTCCGAGACTCTAGTGCAGAGAGCAATGGCTTCTTATTTTACTTTTGCCCTACAAATTAAACATTACTCCTCCGTTCCTTATTATAAGAGACATTTGATGCTTATGACATGTTCCTAGATATAAGAGACACTTAAAAGTTGTCTCTATTTTTTTGTGTTGATTTCCTATTTTACCCATATTTATTTTCTCCAACTCATACTCTCTCTCCTTCCCACTTCTCTTTCTTTAAATAATTTACCATTATTCTCTCTCATGCTCTCTCTCCTTATTAATGAGGGTCTTTTTGAAAAAAAAATTATACTTTTTACACATTGATTGTTCTTAACTAATTTTAACTGTTTTTTTTATCAACGTAATTCAGTTATTCGTCTCTTATATTAAGGAACAGAGGGAGTATTTAATTAATTGACTTCGGATTTTGGATCATAGATTAATCCAACAGGGTAGATAAACCAACCTCTAACATCCATGCAGTGTGGTTGAGTGCAGAGCAATGACGTTTTTTTACTTTTATCGTACAAATTAGACATTAAATTGTATATTTTTATCAACTAATCAAACATTAATTAATTAAGGGAATCTCCGCAGAAACATCTAATCTAATTGAAGAGATTCTTGGTGCAAGTGATATAATTTAATCAAGGAGAGAGATAACATTTTGGGCTTCAACTAAGAAGAGGCAAATTTGCAACAATTACTCAGCTAAGCCAATAATTCTTTTCAAAGGGGTCATCGTCGTTCTGGGAACTGATAGGACCCCTAGTTCACGACGCCAAGTCACATGCAATTTATAAGGAAATAATAGTAATAGGTCGTGCATTGTGTGTGTGCGTGTGTGTGAGAATCTCATAGGTGAATACGCATATATGTACATCTAGCAGGTTGAACCTACATATATATATATATATATATAAATTTCAAACCTACATACTATATATACTACCTCCGGTCCTTAATATAAGACTTTTTTTTATTTTTATTTTATTACTAAATATAAGACCCCAATCCATTTTGTCTCTCATATTTATTTATCTTTTTCTAAGATTTTCTTTCTAATAATGATAATTCTAACCAATAAACTTGATTAGCAAGAAAAAGACCACATATTTAAATAACTAACTTAACATATTTTCTTAATCTATTTAAATTAGTTAATTAGCTTTTATATTTAGGACCAGAAGTAGTAGCACGCATTAACTTTTGCAATGTGAGTCCGAGTCATTTGATGTTCTTGAGTAGTGCAATGTAACTTGTCTCTATATCTGATTAATCTGATCTTGCTGTCTGTAAATATAACCTAACATTTACAGTAGGAAATCTAACTAGCTTATTTCCTCCATTTTCAATATCCTTAATTTGACATATATTTGCTTATAGCATGAGAACTATATAACGTTGGATCTGGAGGATCACCCGCATTTTCAAACAACAATATACAAAAATGCGAGAGGTTCCCATTGACGAGCCAATTTGCGCACCTAAATTGATTTTTTTTTATTAGGCACAGTATCCTTTTATCATAAATAATTTTGTTTGAGATATTATTGGATACTAAATATAAACATCTCTCTCAATAAAAATTTAGATTTTAATTCATCATGCTACAAGGAACTCTTTCAATTAGACTCAACCCTAATAGCAATGCACTGAATAGATGATAACCGAAGAAACTGCAACAGGAGGCATAAAATTGAAAATTATGGATTGGGTTGGAATGTACGGTTTCTTTTGTTATATTAAGTTCCCAAGACCAAGAGAGATTGGGTCTAGCAGAAGGGCTAATCTATCATAACATGGTGAACCAAGATTCGAATCCCCGCTGGAAGAGGTATTCATATTTAATGCTCGACAATATCTCGAATAGGATTGCCTTCAATAAGAGGATAGCTGTGTTTTAGCAAAAAAAAAAAAAAAAAAATCCCCAAGCCATAGGCCCATAGACTAGGCCAGTCCTTAGTTTTGGGTGGCTACAGATATTAAAAGATTCCTTCAATTATAGCTAGGGGGCGCGTTCTATTTTCCTATAGAAATTTAAATTATATTAGTATAATCCAATCACATATGTCTGTTACTCCAATTAGTTAAGAATTCTGACAAATACTCCCTGCCGGTCCTCATTATAACTTATAATAAGCATCTCATAATAATTGTACATAAATTAATGAAATGAGTTTAAAAAAATTAGTTACTTTTTTGTAAAATATTAAAACCATCCTCGATAAAAATCATTAGTTACAAGAGTTTGGTTAACTATTTAGAAACTTTTATGATTAGTAAGGGATACTAAATGAAAAAAAAAAAAGTATTTTAAACAAAACGTGTTATATTATGAAACATATTGAAAGATCTTATAATAAGAATAGGAAAGATATCTATTATCAAAATTTAATATCATATAAATAGTTTTAAAGAAACAAAGGAAAACTTCGGCTGAAAAAATCTCAAGTGCATCAAGTGGTTCTACTAGTAGTCCTGCAAGTTCCATCTATTTGCTACCCCTCCTAGGTTTTCTTTCAACCATTATCAACCACTCTTTTCGATCGGTTATGCTATCTTTTTGACTTTCATATCCCAAAAAATAAAACAATTCAACTTGTACCAAATCATCAATTGGTATGGTCCACATCCACATCATCGTGGTATATACAAGTCAGTGACATCATATCAGAAAAGTACTGCAACAGGGCTCCCTCTCGCCCTTTTGTGTGTGTGTGTGTGTGTGGAATAGAAACAGACGGCTAGTAGTAATTAAGGAGAGAGGGATCTTAGGCCTTCCTTTAATTTTGTCCCTTGACAATGCGTAGGGTATCCCTAAAGTGAACATCTATTTGCCATTCCAGCATCAGCTCCCACTTGCCTTAATTGCCGTCATTCTCCTGCCCAAGCCGGCTTATATATACACACATATACGTGTGTCTTTTGGAATTGAACTTAACTCTCATCTACGAGCTCGAGTCTCAAATATCATTTCTCATTGCAAGTTGAGAATCTTGGAATATTATGGAGATAGCCAAGTTATTGAGGTCCTGGTTTTGCCTCATATTGCTGCTGTGCTCTTTTTCATGCCTTGAATCTCGTCGCCACGCCATTTTTTCAGGCTCGAAGGAAGATGTCCTCACGTCAAAGTCAAAGTCAAAGCCAAAGTCAAAGTTAAAGTCAAAGGTGGCAGTAGAAGCTGTTGCTGTAGTTTCAGTGAAGGCGAGCATGATGATGGTGGGCCAACGCAGGCCGAGTCGACTCAGTCCTGAGGGCCCTGACCCACGGCACCACTGACTAAGGATTATTAATCATTTGACATCTCATTTTGCCTTGAAGGAAGCCTTCACTTTTTAATTTGTCTTTTGTCCCTTGTTTCTGTTTTTGGCGTGTAAGAAAGTGTTCTTTGGTGGAGCTTTTTCTCCATAAATCTGTTGGGCCAGCAAACAGGCCAAGCTTTGAACTGAACTTAGTCAATGGTAATTTTATCTATGTTGGGTTCAAGACTCTGCTATAAAACATGTCTGTTCTTCCAGGGTTACCATTTTATATTTTTACTACAAGTTTGAGGAATTTTTAGCACTACAAGAGAATTTTATTTGTGTTCAACTTGTAAATTTCATAATTTTCTTTGAAATTTCACTTAGTTACTACTGAACTCATACTTGCGACAGGACTAATACACTTAATAACTACTTAATGACTTCTCTAACATTCGCCATTAATTGAAGGGACTCTCCTACACCTCTACTTGTCTTCAAGTCGTCAAAGACTGAGCCAGTACTTGGCTGTGATGATCAATACTGCCCCTGGAATCTAGATTATGACAAAAGGTACTTCTACCGCAAATGAGGCCATACTTTTATATATTCTGCTTCCGTGCTGGATCTTGCTGCAGTGGTTTGCTTCTTTGATGACCAAGACACCAAGTTTCCGTCAAAATACACACAAATCTTTCTGTCATTACAGTCCGTGTGGCCCAATTAGCTAGCATCACAATAAGCATCATTGATTTATCGTTGGATGATTTTAGCTGAAGTCCATGACTTGTAGTTGCAGTTAGATATCTCATCAGAGTACGCTTGACACTGCTTTCCAATGTTCTTGTGGAGGAGCTATTGCATGAACTAATAATAACAGACCTTATTGCACAGCAAACTTATCTCAAGTCTTGTATGAAGGCATATATACTATAAGGCCCCATCTACAGATCTATATGTAAAGAGAAGCATCATCCATTAGCTTGTTGCCTTCTTTGAACAGTGCGAGTCCTGCTGTTATAGGAGTTCTTTCTCCTTGCGACAAATCTTTAATGTATTTAGCCCAAGCAAGGAATAGTCTACCATATAATATCTGCTTCTTGATCGACTTTGATCCCTAGAAAATAGTCCAGACTGCTAAGATCTTTAGGAGAGAATTTTTTTATTTAGAGCTTGAATCATCTAAGAAATTTTTGAAGAGGAAGCATCAGTGGAAATAATGCGGATGGAACCCAAGCTTAATCAAGGCTACTACGTTACTGGTCTCTCAAACCAAGCACGAAGTGCTTGCTTTAGACCATATAGGGTCTTATCAAGTTTACAAAACAAGAGCTTAATCGGCACTCTCATATCCTTGGAGACGCCGTATATGTGTACTTCCTCATGAAGAACTCTATTTAAAACTGCATTAGCCTTATTAGTCCAATTTTGAGAAACGGCTGTACAATCCCATATTCACAATAATGCACATTCCAAAAATAAATGGGAAGGGACATTGGGACCGTAACAATGAAAAAGTTAAAATTAAAAAAGAGAAAGAGGTTTTATTTGAAAAAATTTAGGGAGAAAAAATAAATGGGCAAAATTTTTAGTGGCTGAACCCATTATTTTTTATGAGCGAAATATACCCGACCTATAAATGGCTCCCCAACTTTTTTAGACTAAATATTTTGTTTAGTTGTTTCTTCATTTTGATTTATGTGCAATTAAAGTACAGAAATTTTATTTCCACCTGCTAGGCTATGTCTATTTAGTATATTAATTAATATAGAATAACATTTATTAAAAATTTTATTATTTTTATAAGGGTAAATAGCGTGGCCCACTATTTCAAATTTCGAGCGAAGTCCAAACTAGTTATTTACATAATCATAATAGAGAAGTCGTGTGGATGTCCTTGTCCTTGGCAGATTAAACTAACGGATAACTACCAAAGTATAAGTGGATCAAATTATCATGATGCTCAACATTATTAAAGTTAAAAGGAATTAAAAATAAGGATTCATTTATACTATATTACCTGTAGTCTGAAGTGAGGAGTGATGATGCTAAAACTGATCAGATTAATAAGGTGAGGACACTTAAATAGTTGGCGAATTATGCACAGGATCGATCTTTTAGCTAGCTATAGCTGTAGTATTACACATTCATGGTGACTGTAAATGCCAATGGGATGTATACGACACATCATCACCCACGAGGTTTATTGGTTGTTAGTATGAGCTGTTTTAGCTTCCAAAATGAATCCATTTCAATGGGTAAACTTAACCCGGAAATTTGAAAAAATAATACTGCTGATTTCATTCTTTCGCATACACACTCAACCCCACTCTATATGCTTTTGAATATTTATGACTAATCTGTCTACTGTAAATATATACCCTGTTAACTATACCGGCTCAAGTTGTATACCTTTATTTTAAGTTTAAACCTATTTATAACTGAAATCTGGTTTGGCCTGTTTTCACCCATACACATGAGGAATTAAGCCGTTGACGTGCATTAAATGTGCTATTAATATTATTACTACTTCTCACAAAAGCGTACGTCGCCTCCCCTAGGATACAAAATAAGGTGACACATGCATGGTGAATTAAAACAAGGATTCATTTACTATTAGGCTATTACCTTCAGTCCAGGTAATTTGGTTTTCAATTTGATCTTAAATATAAATATTAATATATTTTTCTCTCATATTTATCTACTTTTTTCAAAGTAGTCCTTGTAATAATTACACATATTAAATTTTTTATCAAATAATACTTGATTAGTAATAGTATTTTAAAAAAAATAATATATATTTATTACAAATAACTAACTTAATTAATTTTTTTCAATTTACTCAAATTAACCAACTAGCTGTATTAAGGATCAAAAGTAGTGTCTCTCCCTAGGATTATTGTTTCATATATATGTGCCCGTGTATATTATCTTCATCATCATCCAAAATTTATCGATCTCTAAATCAGCGTCATCGCTATCGTCATGCATCTATAATTCTATACTTTTCACGTGGATATAAAGATACACGCCTTGTTACTAACTGTAATTAGCAATAATCTGTGGGAGGGAGAGTAAATTTCTCTTGAATTTATTATTAATGTTTAATTAAGGGAGAATTACAATCAAGTCCAATAGAAGATAAGTAATTACTAAAAAATTCTAATAATAACCTGAGCAGCCTGTAATGACAAGTCTTACCGTGGAGAAGAATAACCTCCGGAACTTGTTTTATTATTTTTTTTCCTTCCATGACTTGATTGTAATTTTCTTATGCATGATAAATCTGAAAGGAATTTTAATTATTACTTCGCGGCCCACTTGTACACGTGAAGACACTAGTCAAGTGGATCATTATCTGCCGACCTTTCATGGAATATACCATATTCACTGTTCTGAATTTGTTATAATCTCCTCAGACTTTTTAAATTTACGTTATTTAATTAATAACAAGGATGTTATTGTTTCGCATTTTACTTTCTTTTGATTAAAAAAATTAATTAAGATTTACACTGTTTATTTTAGGAATTAGAAGATTAGATACCCTCTATATATGAATGATATCCAGTAGATTTTTAGAAGGTTCTTTATAAATTTCATTGTTATTTATTCTTTCATCTTTTGGTGGCACAGGAAATTAAAATTTTTAGGCCAATATATATTGTCATAACTCATATATAATGACTGAATTCATAGATAATGGAATCCACAGCCTGATACTGAACAAAAACATAAAAGAAGAATTTGGCATTATTGGGTATAAAAGAAGGTATTGACAAACCAAAGAAACATATATTATTTATTTCTTATTATTCATTTATTTTCCCCAATTTCTCACATAACTATATATATATGGGTCACTATGACGTTAAATTACGTAGGATGCTCTAGTTAAATGTTGTGATTTGGGCCCCCAAAAAAAAAACGTTTAGTGTTGGGAAGGTGGGGAGGGTGGCGCATAAACATTTTCATTATTCCTATGATATTAATTACTAGATGGTTAATTTTATAAGTTGATGCACATCCACACGATCCCACCATGTGTCTAGTACTTTTTTTTTCTAAGTATTCACGCCTTTCCCCCCAACACCACTTTGCCATATGACGCGTATTTCTAGGCTTTACTACTTTTAATCTTACCAAAATTTATTTTATAAATAATTCTATAACATGAACTAACTCGTTATTCTAACCATACATATATAAACTTCGTCCTTCGTTCATAATATTCCGTTATAGAATCCCAATCCCCAAATCAGTTTAGTGCCTACCCATCGAAGAGATCGATGCATGCCAGATACGACGACGCATGTGTAAAGCTGACCCCTGTTATATACGACTAATCGTTTTGTCCAGGACGACCATTATATTTTAATTAAGCCGGTTTATTGTGATCTTTTTATCTTCGAATGAAAGTCATTATCAGTGGGAACCACGTACATCTGTGCTCTATAAATCTCAAGGTCAACAAATACGAGACAACTTGATATATTTGGTTTTATATACGCATTCATTATATTCTTGTTGTTGAGTATCGGATGATTATGTTATTAAGTGACTTTTCTTCTGATTTGGTTTGCGTTTTGACATTTGTTTTGTAGTCTTATGAGCTATGATAAGCAATGTCCAATTAATTAAACGACCGCCAGCTCATCAAAGAAGCAATGGATTACTAGATAGGTGCGTCAGACGGCGCCGTATGTTAACCTCCATAACAGGACGGGTAAAGCCAGCTCGCGCATGGAAGATTATATCATGGATTAATTAATGAAATTCGTGAGGATATCCTTTTCTGAATTATCGTAATTAATAATCTTCCCTAAAAGGATAAAATCTTTTGAGGAAAGCATATCAGATATGTATACTTTATTTTTTTTGTCGTGTCCGATTGCTCGTGGCTTTTGAGGTTTAATTTGCATTAATGTAGTACGAATGAGTTTGATTTCAAACTAAACAATAACCACGTATACTTCTATGTTTCACTATGTTAAGAAAAATCAAGTTTTAAACCTACTCACTACAACAGGTTCTTATACTTTTATATGAAGTTTTAATTTTGGTCTGTATGTTTTTTTTTTTTGTGGGGTCATTGTTTTGCGTCCTTTTTTATTTCATCCAAAACATTGGTCTCGCTGTTTTTATGAGGACCTGGACTTGAGCTTAACAGTGTTAATTTTGTTTATTATATGATGTTAACGCTATTAACTTGACTTACGTACGTGAACTGCTTGCAAGGATTAACGTGGAAATGTTATACTACCTCTGATTTTTAATATCAGAGCTAATTGACATTCAGTTTAGTCTTAAATATAAAATTTCAATCTACTTTGTCTATCATATTTATCTCTTTTTTTAAAGTAGCCCTTATAGTAGTTACACATATTAAATATTCTCACAAATGGTAATTTTAACTAATACGCATGATTAATAAGGGTAAAAAAAAATAAAACATATTTATTACATATAACTAATTTAACAAACTTTTTAATCTATTCAAATTAATTAATTAGGTCATATATTAAAAATTAAAGTAATATAATAGAAGGGAGGAAAAGAGATGAATCTTAAATGTGTGATGTGGAAAGCATTAGGGGGGGGGGGGAAGAGTTAGATTAGGTTGGACAACACAGCTGACTTGGACTTCAAACTAGTCTGACAAGGACGTCACCAGAGTAGTCAATATCCGTTGGAGGGAGCCTCCTGGTGATGGAAGTCTTACCCTATAACAGAAATGGATAAGGAAAACAATTTTAATGAGTTTAGTTTAAAAAATGAGATAATTGATGTTTTAAAATTTTAACAAAAAAAATGTAAAATAAAAATTAATTAAAAGCTTCTAATATCACTTCTTTAATTTTTTTTCAGTCGGATTTATTAAAAAAATTTTCCCTCTCTGCTTTATTTCTTTTATACCAAACAAACGATAATTGTAAGAAGTAAGTATCTAATTAATGATCATTGATTTTTCCATCGATTTCTCTTCTCGATTCTCTGCGAAAGAGGATGTTTTTCTTTGAGCTCTAAATTACTTAAGCTTTTAAATAATCATTTTAAAGTGGTATAATTCAAAGCCATTCAGAGACAAGGCAAAGAAATCATATTTCGACATTGACGGAAAAACAAAGTGAAACAGAAATAATGGAAATTGATTTTAATTCTGTATCCTAGAGATATAGAATTTAGACGCACTTTCATCACAAACGGTAGTGGCATATCTCTATGTAACAAATTAAAATACGGGCCATTTTTCAAACCACTTAGTTATCTAGGCTCAACGATTACCATTGACACCATTATATTCTTCCTTATCCTTCCAGCAAACTCCACGTGTCAGCCTCCGAAATTCACACACTGAAAACGTGGATATCATGGCTTGATATTGAACTCGTGTTATCAAAATCATGACATGGGATACACTAGTAATAATACGTCTGTTTCTTAATATAAGAATTAGTTAGTTAATTTAAATAGATTAAGAAAATTATATAAGTTAGTTATTTGTAATACATAGGTATTGTTTTTCCTAAAATACTCTTGTTAATCAAGTATTACCTCCGGTCCTTAATATAAGACCTTATTTGATTTTTGTTTTGATCCTATATAAGACCCCAATCAACTTTGTCTCTCATATTTATCTATTTTTTCTCATGGTAGTCTTTGTAATGATGATAGTTGTAACTAATAAACTTGACTAGTAAAGATATTTTAGGACAGACAACACCTATTTATTACAAATAACTAACTTAACTACTTTTCTTAATCTGTCCAAATTAGTCAACTGGCTCTTATATTAAGAACCGGAGGTAGTATATTGGATAGAATTACCATTATTATAATGATTATCTTAGAAAAAAATAAATAAATATGAGAAATAAAGTGGGTTAGGGCCTTATATTTATGATCAAAGTAAAATTCAAATAAGCTCTTATACTAAGAGCCACAGGTAGTATATGATTAATCATGTTTAACTCGTGGATAAGTTTATGGAAAACCTGTGCTGCATTTGCTTTGTTTCGTGTAAATCCTGCGTTCATTGTTTTTTTTTCTGGGGGGGGGGGATCTTAGAAGATTCAAGCAATGGAGTAGTGTAGTGTAGGGAATCATTTAAGACGTATACAGAGCTCAGAAACAGAAGTAAACTGAACGCAAAAACAGTACAGGGAATTAACACCAGAATTTGTCCAACCAGAAAGAGATTAAAAGTGGTTGATATGGGAGAAACATAGTACGATAGCGTCCTAAGATGTTACGTGTACTGATCGATCAGTGGTGATGTGGATCTGGTCCCCCAGGGCTCAATCTGTGAATCCTATCGTACTGCTGTTCAGCTTCCTCCGCGACAACATACAAGCCTGGGACCGTATTGTTGCTCACCGCTGTCGTCGGATTCAATGGTCGTGTCTCACTTCCTACACTAAGAAATAACACCAAAGTAATGCACACCAATAACTTTCTAATCCACTTTCCCATATTTATCTTCAGCATCATCCCCATTTTATCTCCAAACTTGCAGTATACATCGTGATTGATTAGCAATAATGCACTCAGGCAACAAAAGAAAAAGAAAAAAAGATTAGCAATAATGCACGCTTCTCTAGGATTTAATGGCCTAAAATATATACTGGACTGTTTCTGAATCGGGAATGTCTAGATAGAGTGTCGAAATCCTGGAGCTGAGTGTGGTATTTATATAGTTCACAGAATACATAAAATATTTAATTTAAAGTAACTAGATGTTGGAGTTGAGTTGGATCTTCATGCTGATCCGGAAGTCATCGTCAATATATTTGTCGTCGTGTACCCAGTAAACTGGCTGCAATTTGGAGATAAGAAGAGAGATCAACTTCTAAATTTTCTGGCCGATCTGTCTTTTCAACTTTCCAGCCGAGCAAGGATTAATTAACAGCAATCATACTGCTTAGGAGTCGATTTGGCTATATATGTTTTAATATTTTATATGAACATATTACACTCTGGCTCTTCAGAGCCATCATTTCGTTTATCTTCTCTTGCTGAGAACATGACCTTATTCGTTCAGATTTACTTGGATATCCGCTTTGGGATAATGATGAAAGAGGTGATGGTGATATTATTATTAGTCGTCTGGTAGTTATCGATCGCCGCTAGTGATTGCTTACGTTTGTTTATGGCCACGAGGGAGTTGTATACTGGTCTGTCTAATATTACACTATTAGTCACTAATTAAACTAGGTAGGTGATGTGAGCTTAGCTTCCACGAAGATAAATTAGATCCACTCTGGATGCAATATGACTGTAAGTTATTAATTTTAACCTTAGATTCGGAGTGAGCTTATAATAACATTGATCGTATCATATCATCATCAGTTTTGGATAAGGAAATGAAATGCATTTGTGGAATGAATACGTGTTTTCTTTTCTTAAATAGTAATAAGTATGGCTGTGTGTTGAAAGACGAGTTTCTTTAACCATGTTTCTTCAATTCCAAAGTTATTTAAGAGGGTATGATCCTATTCGTAAAGAGAGGTAGGTATTGTTGGGTTCTCCCGCTTCCAATACTATATATCGCTGCCGATGGAAGTGGATAGTGTAAATATATGTGTGGGTGTGTGGTGGTGAGCTCACGGATAAACACAAATTCGAAGCAGATAAAAAGGTGACAAATTAAAGTAACAGAGAAGACAGGGAGAGGATCATAAGAAAATACGATCAAGGTACATCCAGCACTGAAGCATTTTCTCAAATGCGTCCAGTATTCTAAAGTATTTTGTGATGCATCTATCATCTTAAAATCTAACACCAAAACAAAAAAAAATATATATATTTCAGAGTGCTATATGTGTTTAGAAAATACTTTACGATGTTGAATATACCACAAAATACTTCGATATGCTAAATGTGTTATAAGCTTAAGGAAATAAGCAAAATGTAAAAAATTGATGAGCTTTGATCTGATTAATTACGAGAATGTACGCGTTGGCATGCACTTATCGGGTCTTAACCACAAACAAATCACTCAAATAATCATTTATAGCCGCGATTTCACTTACCTCTCTGTGCGAAGCACGAGACTGCACATACAAACTAATCTGTTAAACGACAAAACGTTTTGTCCACTAATTTTTTTACCTAGGCCAACCGAGACCCCGCGGTTTTTAATTACCTCAGGTTTTGTGATCTTGGATGAGAGCGATGATAAGAGGACTACCCCACTTATTGCCTGCATTAAATTAAAAGTCGGCCAATAAATAACAAGAAGAATTACCGACCTACGCTTCTTGCTTTGTCGACGTCGTATAATGCGTTGTCTTGTCACTCATTGTTTTTACACTTGAGTATTACACAACTTCATGAGCTCTGACAAGCAGCGTCCAATAAACGACAATCAAGGGAAAAGAACAACAGGGAGAGTAGGTGCTCATTTAAATTGATTTATTTAAGTACTTATAAATATATTTTATGTGAGTCAACATAAAACTCTTCTTATATACTTACCTCATATTTTATAAATTACGATTAAAAAACTACTTATAATCTATTCTAAATGAGTCCTAGATTGGTGGAGAGAAAGGTTCGATGACTTCTTTTTAAAATATTTCTCGTTAAACAAAATATCAAAGAAAAATTTGGGGTTCATGAAATTAACTGGCAACAATAAATAAGATCAAATTCAAGAATTCAAATTTGTAGTAATAATGTACTCTAGCAAGGGCATAACAACTCTCTTAAAAATGAGAATGAAAGAATAAGATGCATGGGGCTGATTGGCGCTATAGAATAAGGTGCTGGGTTTAAGTACTTTTAAGCACTTGTGATGGTGCCCACGAACCATGCGCCATTTCCTGCCACAGTGCCACGTAAGAGTTGAGCCCAACTATGGGCTCAGAATGAGCCCATTGAGGATTGCATTCATACATAGCCCAAGCTGCGTCTATTCCCGTTGAATGTTTTTTGACCCGTTCTTTTAAGCAATTAATTAGAAATCCAACTTAACCCTTTCACCAAAGAACAAATAATTGTGTTTCTGAAAAAATGATCTCATCCACGGTCCACCCACTTTTTGTGAGTCTGTAAGATATTCCTTGATCACTGATATGTTATGTTATTTCTAAAACAAAGTACAAGTGCAAGCCGGCTCCTCTGCGACTCTTTTTTTTTTTTTTTGCTAAAGCATATGTATTTTCTTAGTAGAAGTAATTCTATTCAAGATACTGTCAGGTACTAACTATGGACACCTCTCTTATCAGGAATTTAAATTTTAATTCGTCACGTTGTGAGGGACTAATCCCTCCGTGTTGGTACTCCGACTCATTCTTTGATCCCACAACTAGTCATCAGGCAAGTATTTGGGCAGCCTGAGCCCTCCTTGATAATGCTTCGTTAAATGTTGTGATTTGGGCCCCCAAAAAAAAAGTTGTGTTGGGAACGTGCGGAGGGTGGCGCATGAACATTTTCATTATTCCTAAAATACTCCTCTGGTCTTTAATATAAGATTTATTTAACTAATTTGATTAAATTAACGAAGTTAGATAAGTTAGTTAATTATAAGAAAGGTGACACATTTCTCCTAAAATACCATAATCATCTTTCTTAATACCCCCTCTCCCTCTTTTATTTAATTATGGTTGAGGGAGTATTCATAGGAGTAATTTATAGAAAACTGAAAAATATAAAAATTGAGTTTTATATTTAGGACCAAAACTAACTCAAGAATTGGGTCATATATTAAGAACCAGAGGAGTATTAATTACTAGATGCCTAATCTTATAAGTTGACGCACATCCACACGATCCCACCATGTGTCTAGTTCTTTATTTTTCCAAGTGTTCACAGCTTTCCCCCCAACACCACTTTGCCATATGACGCGGGTTTCTATATAAGTAAAGGCTTTACTACTTTTAATCTTACCAAAATTTATTTTATAAAATAATTCTATAACATGAACTAACTCGTTATTCTAACCAAACAGATATAAACTTCGTTCTTCGTTCATAATATTCCGTTATAGAATCCCAATCCCAAATCAGTCAAGTGCCTACCCATCGAAGAGATCGATGCATGCCAGATACGACGACGCATGTGTAAAGCTGACCCCTGTTATATAAGACTAATCGTTTTGATCCAAGACGACCATTATATTTTAATTAAGCAGGTTATTGTGATATTAATCTTCGAATGAAAGTCATTATCAGTGGGAAACCACGTACATCTGTGCTCTATAAATCTCAAGGTCAACGAATACGAGACAATTTGATATATTTGGTTTTTATATACGCATTCATTATATTCTTGGTGTTGACTATTGGATGATTATGTTATTAAGTGACTTTTCTCTGATTTGGTCTGCGTTTTGACATTTATTTTGTTGTCTTATGAGCTATGATAAGCAATGTCCAATTAATTAAAACGACCGCCAACTCATCAAAGAAACAATGGATTACTAGATAGGTGGGTTAGACGGCGCCGTGCGTTAACTCCATAACAGGACGGGTAAAGCTAGCTCGCGCATGGAAGATTATATCATGTGGATATCCTTTCTGAATTATCGTAATTAATAATCTTCTCTAAAATGCTAAAATCTTTTGAGGAAAGCAGATCAGATATGTATACTTAATTTTTTTGTCGTGTCGATTGCTCGTGGCTTTTGAGATTTAATTTGTACTAATGTAGTACGAATGAGGTTGATTTCAAACTAAACAATAACCACGTAGCCCTATGTTTCACTATGTTAAGAAAAATCAAGTGTTAAACCTACTCACTACAACAGGTTCTTACTTTATATGAAGTTTTAATTTTGGTCTGTATTTTTTTTTTTGGTCATTGTTTCGCGTCCTTTTTTATTTCATCCAAAACATGGTCTCTCTGTTTTTATGAGGACTGGACTTGAGCTTAACAGTGTTAATTTTTGTTTATTATATGATGTTAACAATTATTAACTTGACTTGCGTGAACTGCTTGCAAGGATTAACATGAAAACGTTATACTACCTATAGTTTAATAAAGAGCTATTTGACATTCAGTTTAGTTCTACATATAGATTCAATCCATTTTATCTTTCATATTTATCTCTTTTTTTTTTCAGTAGTCCTTGTAGTAGTTGCACATGTTAAATATTCTATCAAATAATACTTCTAACTAATACATATGATTAATAAGGGTATTCAAGA
>NW_021634985.1:0-37338 GCF_004799145.2 Neltuma alba | reverse complement strand
GTAGAAAGATTCCATGTGACCCATTCTGGGCCTTGCAAGGAAGTGAATGTAGACCATAAATGTGGGTCAACTACTGATTTCCATCTTTGGGAGGCATTGGCGCAGTTCCTTAGTAAATGCATAGAGTAGTCTTCTTCTTCGTACCCAAACAGGCATGTTGCTGTCACTGCAATTCCTCTTTTACGCCTTAAGGCTGCCATGTGCGCTCTGCCATGAGTGAAAAGCCACATGAATGATCGAATTTTCTCTGGCACTTGCCATCTCCATAGTAGCTTCTAAATGCTATCTTTCTGTCTCTATGTACCTGCAAAGAGAAAATTGTATGCAGATTTAATAGTAAAGTGACCATCAGTGGATGGCTACCAATAATATTTATCCTCTCCTTCTCTACAGGGTGGGTGTGTACAAGTGATACGATTCACAACATGGTAGTAAGAAACCAATAGCGTAACGTCTGTATATTCCACTCTCCCGTAGATGTCACACAGTCCACCACTCTTTCATCCTTATCTACCCAACCTTCATACCCTGGTACCAGCTCAATGAGGGGTCTATTAACCTCTGACCAATTCTCAAACCAGAAGGAACTAGACATACCATTACCAATTTTCTTGGCCAATCCACTTTTGAAAGTTTCCCAGACCTCACAAATACTCTTCCATGTAAGGGATTGGCTGGCTATTTTGTTCACAACAGGATTCTGCATGTCACCACAGTTGTATTTGCTTCTTAAAACCCTAACCCAGAGTGCTTCCCTGTCATCCATCAAGTTCCAGTAAAGTTTCATTATAAAAGCCTCATTTTGTTTCCTAAGGTTCTTGATCCCCAAGCATCCTACTTTCTTGTCCTGAATCACCTATTCCCAAGCCAAAGGTTGGAGTTTTCTAGTTTCTTCTTTTTCATCCTAGAGAAATTTCCTACTAGTCTTCTCTAAATCCTTGATAAGTTGTTTCGAAATCACCATTGTCTGCATGCAATAGGATGGAAGGGCAGATAACATTGCCTTAATAAGTATGGCTCTGCCAGCCAAGTTCAAGTAGTTTCTTTTCCATCCTAATAGTTTCCTGTGCATCTTTTCCAAGATTGGGCAAAGAGGACATAGGAGGGTTTCCTATGTATGAGAGGAATTCCTAAGTGTTCCCTAGGTCACCAGTTAGGCCAACACCCACCCTCTGACTCAACTCAAGAGCTCTGGAAATATGGACATTCTTTGAGAAACACACTTGTTTTAGCTCTGTTCATCGTTTGTCCCGCATAGTGACAAAACCTCTTGATATATTGATTCATCACATCTACCTGATAGGCCGAAGCTTCCCCAAAAAGTACCAAATCATCGGCAAAGAACATATGGGAAAGAGGGGGCCCATTCAAATTAATCTAGATCAGGGTCCACTGACCATCTTCCATAGCATCAGTAATTATATGACTCAGTTTTTCCATACACAAAGTGAAAATGTATGGGGATATTGGGTCACCCTGTCTAACTCCTCTAGATGAGTCGAAACTCTCAGTAGCTTCCCCATTCCACAAGACCTGAAACATTGGGTTTAAGATACACTCCATAATCACATTTCTGAGATTCTCTTCAATTCTCGCCTCTTTCAAGGTATCATATATGAAATTCTACTCCAGACGACCATAGGCTTTCTCCAAGTCAACTTTCACTGCTAACCAGCCTCTAGGACTCTTCTTGGTCTTCATAGAGTGGATAACTTCCTAGGTAATGACTATGTTATCACTGCTTTGTCTCCCTGTAATAAAACTACATTGATGTCTGCCCATTACCTTATTCATGATCCCCTTGAGTCTTCTACTAATAATTTTTGTTGCAATTTTATAGCTGACATTGCATAGGGAAATTGGTTTGAAATCTCAAATGGTTTCTGGTCTATCTCACTTGGGAATCAGGACTAGATTGGTGTTGTTGATGGAGTTCACCCTTCTAGGTTCCTGGAAAACATATTTTTATCATCTGAAAAATATCTTTTCCAATTACATTCCAGTATTCCTAGTAAAAGAAAGCTTGAATGCCATCTGGTCCTGGTGCTTTGAAAGCTCCTAGATCAAAAACCACTTGTCTGATCTTGTCATCATCTTGATTTGCTGCTAAAGCACCTTGCTCATCAATACTTAACTTTGGGAACCTTTTTGTTGTCACTAATTGGCTTTGGCATTATGGGTCTCTCCTGAAAAGGTCCTTGTAACAATTCAAAGCTAACTCTTTCAGAGCATTTTGATTAAACACCCATTCTTCCTGAGGGTTCTTCAAGCCTTCTATTTTGTTCTTCTTTCCACATATAATAGTGGAGGCATGGAAGAATTTACTATTTTTATCACCCCATTTCAACCAATTACATCTAGACTTTTGGTACCAGATCAACTCTTCTTGAGCTAACACTTTATTATATTCTTTCCAAAGGTCTTTCTCAACTTTCGCCAAGTGTGGTTGTCTCTACGACTTCTAGCTCTTTCTACACCTTCAATTCTTTTCATAATTTTGTTTTTCTTATGGGGGATGTTTCCAACTTTCATTTTATTCCAGTTCTCTACTTCCTTACTGAAATTTCTCACCTTTTCCTCCCATCTCCCACTGTTCTAGCTTTTCTTCACCACATCTATAAAATCTTCTTCTAAGACCCAAGCCACTTGACATCTGAAAGGGGGTTTGACTCTCCTGCTTGTATAAGACATATTACTCTTGAGCAACAGAGGGCGGTGATCTGAACCAAACTTTTTGAGATGATGAACCTTGGTAAAAGGGTATAGATTGAACCAAGCAAGATTGACAAAGGCCTAATCAATTCTCTCTTTTAGCAGATTCCTCTCCCAGGTATATTTGTCCCCAACACAATCAACCTCAATCAAATTCGATCCGTTTATGCAGTCTCTAAAATGTTTCATGGAATGAACATTTGGGGCCCCTCCCCCAAGTTTATCATTTGCAGACATATAAGCATTAAAGTCTCCAATAATTGTCCAGGCCCCTGAGATGTTATTACTAAGCTGTAACAAGTCATCCCACAAGGTCTTCCGTAATAAGCAATTGGATTCCCCATAAACACAAGTAAGCCACCAGGACTGGTTCTTCTCCTTTAAATTCACAAAAACATGCAACAGTTGGGTGGTTGAGAAAGTGTATTGAATTGAGCAAACTTCCTCATTCTAAAGTAGCTAAATTCCACCTGCATAGCCTATACTCTCTAACCTTATCTAGTTATTAAAGTCGAGTTTACACATAATGCAATTAGCTTTGCAACCACTAACTCGAGTCTCACACAAAACTAGAATATCAATATTATGGCTTCTAACCATAGCTCTAACTCTTTCAGGGAAAGTCTTAGAGGCAGCACCCCTGCAGTTCCAAGATATAAGATTCATGGAGCAAATATAGAGAAGAAAGAGCAGTACTTACAACCGTTGAAGCTCCTGCTCCATTGCTTCCTCATGTCCTGCCAATTCCTCCACCATGTTATCTCTGGTTTCAAACCAGAAATCATTGTTCTCACTTTCTTCATTGTTTAAAGGCTCCTCTTTCCCTCAATTTGACAGGTCAGGGGGTTTTTTATGAGTTGAAACCAATTTCTCCTCTAGTTCCTGGTACCTTTGTTCAAGTTGACGAGAATGTGCTTCTGATGGACTATCTTTTCCTTCCTGTAGCAAGCTTTCGTTCCCTTCTCTATGCCCAACGTTTTCCTCAAATTGAGCATTTAAGTTCATTAGTATTTTGGTGGACATAGAGCCAAATACTAGATTATGGGCTTGTGCAGAATGCTTTTTTTTTTAGGATGGGAGAAATAATTTTGGGCCTAGAGACTTGACTTCTTTTATGCCTACTAAAGCTACTCTCTTACTCTCTTCCTTTTTATCCGCATTTGGGCTTTTTTTTTTGGTTAGGCCCATTAGATTTTCCACTATTCCCCTGCTTAGTTGTTTTCTCTTTATCAATATTCTTCTTGCCTCCAGATTTCTTGTCGTCATTCATTGTATCCTTCTCCTATCCTATTTTGCTCGTTGCGCTGAACTCAAACACGCTCCTACCTTTCTCCTTCTCTCTACTTTCCACTGGAGTTTCCTTGTTAAAGTGTTCTGAGTTGATAGCTTTCCTTTGCCACATTTTTTGAGTTTCCCTTCCCTTGCTAGGATAATTTGTCTCAGACGAAGCATCTGCCTTGGAAGACTTCTTCAGTATACCGTATCAGCTAGACAAGGTACCTTTTTCTTCTTTACCTGATGACTTTTTTCCCCCTCCGTACTTCGAATGGTTCTTGTTCTCTATGCCTTCTCTCCCTGGTCTTTGCCTAAAGGTTTTCTTGGCTTTTATCCAGTCACCATACTCCACCTCCAGGTTAATACCTGGTGTGCTAAACAGTGGTTTCATAACTGTTTGACTCTTCACTGGTTGGGTTTTCGCCGACGAGGTCTCCATCCCTAGTGAGCTTGCATTTGGTGGTGCATGTTGATGTTCATTGACAGTATTCAAGGGACAGCTTTCTTGACTATGCCCATAATGCCGCACTTGAGGCAGATGGCATCCAGTCCCTCATATTCAACATTATAGATCGTTCTCCTCAGAACAAATCTTGATTGGAGTTTCTTATTCAAGTCTATTTCAACACTCACCTGAGCGTATTTCCCCCTCTCCACAAGGTTGTTCTTGTTTTGGCTTCGGGCTAGTGTGTTCATATCAACCTTCAGAGCCTTGCCTATCATATTCCCTATCTCCCACATACAATCTTCTGCATAAACATGAATAGGTAGTGTAGGAATTCTAACCCATATTGCCACTTTCTTCACTTTGTTGCAATACAGGTTAAAATTCAGACTCCACCTTTGTCTCGCTAGGTAGTGTCCTTGAATAAGCTACAGACCATCAAATAGGAGACGATTGCACAACTTCTTGTCCTCTGATCAAAAAATGAAGTACCTATTAGGTAGGTCGATAAGTTCAAAGTTTGTAGCTTTTAACATCCACCCTACTTTGTCTCTTGTAGGAAATAGAATAATATGGAAAATAATTCTCTTGTATTTCATTGATCAGAATATACACATATATATACAAGTGAGAGGAGCCTCTGCATTAATGGCCCATTATGATAATATCATATCCTATCAAATCCTAATCATAATTACATAATATTTACATATCAAATCATATCATATCTCTACACTCCCCCTCAAGTTGGAGCATAAATGTTAAGCATGCCCAACTTGTCACACAGATAGTCAACACGAGTCCCATTTAGAGCTTTAGTGAGAAGGTCGCCTAATTGATCACTAGAACGCACATATCCAGTGGAGATGAAGTTCTCCTTAAGCTTGTCTCTGATAAAATGACAATCAATCTCAATATGTTTGGTACGTTCATGGAACACAGAATTGGAGGCTATATGTAGGGCAGCCTTATTGTCACACCACAACTTTGCTGGCAAAGTGGTTTTGAGGCCAACTTCCTTTAATAGCTGATATATCCAGATTATCTCACATACAGACTGTGCCATAGCTCGGTATTCTGCCTCTGCGCTCGATCTGGACACCACATTTTGTTTCTTGCTTTTCCAGGACACCAGATTCCCGCCCACAAAGACACAGTATCCTGTAGTAGACCGTCTCGTGGCCTTTGATCCACCATGATCTGCATCACAGAAGCACTCAATGTCTGTATGGCCATGATTTTTGTATAATATCCCACGACCTGGACATCCCTTCAAATAATGTAACACGTGCTCCAAGGCTTCCCACTGTCTGACAGTCGGGGATGCCATGAACTGGCTTAGTACACTGACTGGATAAGTAATATCCGGACGAGTTACAGTGAGATAGTTTAACTTGCCAATCATTCTCCTGTACCTCTCAGGATTCTCAAATGGTTTGCTCTTCTGAGCCTCAAGCATCCGTTTCTCATCATCAAGAGAATCATCGAGTGGTATGCTCCCATCAGCGTCAAGGAGTGGGTTGTGAACCATAGGAAACTTGGTCGGTGCTGCTCCCAACTTTCCAGTTTCCTTCAGGAGGTCAAGAACATATTTGCGCTGTGTCAGTAATATGCCCTTCTTGCTTCGCATAACTTCAATACCTAGAAAGTATGTCAGAGAGCCCAGATCCTTCGTCTGAAAGTGGGAATTAAGAAAGGACTTGAGGGACGAGATGCCCGAACCATTACTGCCTGTGATCACAATGTCATCTACATATACCACCAAGAGAATCATGCCAGCCGCTGTTCTTTGATAAAATACAGAATGATCGCACTTGCTTTGGCTCATGCCAAATTTCTGTACGACAGTACTGAACCGGTCAAACCATGCACGAGGGCTTTGCTTCAAACCATACAAGGACCTCTTAAGGCGACATACTTTCCCATGCTCCCCCTGAGCAACGAACCCAGGTGGTTGCTCCATATAGACCTCTTCATGAAGATCACCATGTAAGAATGCATTTTTAATGTCTAATTGATGTAGATCCCAATCATAAGTAGCAGCCAGAGAGATGAACAGACGGACAGATGAGAGCTTAGCAACAGGAGAAAAGGTTTCGGAATAGTCAATGCCATAGGTTTGTGCATAACCTTTAGCCACAAGGCGAGCCTTAAGGCGGTCAAGTGTGCCGTCAGCCTTAGTTTTCGGAGTTAACACCCATTTACATCCAATGGCCTTTTTACCCGCCGGTAAATCGACCAGGGTCCATGTACCAGCTCGATCAAGGGCTGCCATCTCCTCTTCCATTGCAGCACGCCAACCTGAGTGGGCCAAGGCTTCACGAATAGTTCTGGGCACAGAGATAGTATCTAGGGAGGCAACAAAGGAACTGGACACAGGAGACAAGCGGTCATATGAAACAAAGGACGAAATAGGATGGGCACAAGTACGTTTACCTTTGCGAAGGGCAATGGGTAGATCAAGAGAGGCATCCGGGTCTGGAACAGGAGGTGTCTCAGGATTAGGGTCAGAACGAGGTTCAGTGTTGCTCAACTCAGGATCTGAGGGCGAGGCGGACCAGGGAGGAATAGAAGCTGGCGTGGCGGTAGTAATCTCCGTTGACCGTTGTGTATACACACGATCAAAGGGTTGAACGAGTGCGGGAGCGGGTGCTTGCGACGACAGTGATGGTGAGGTGACAGAGTATATTAGAAGGTCATCCTCCTCCGCAGGTGGAGCAGGTGGGGAAGAATGCGAGAAATATGGTGTGGACTCCTGAAAGGTGACATCTGCAGATACTAAATAACGATTGAGAGTAGGTGAGAAACAACGATAACCTTTTTGGACCCGAGAGTATCCAAGGAAGACACATTTAAGAGACTTTGGGTCTAACTTTGAAATAGATGGCCGTACATCCCGCACAAAACAGACACACCCAAATATCTTAGGAGCAATAGGGAACAAAGGCTTAGAAGGAAAGAGGGTAGAAAAAGGAGAGTTACCATCAAGAACAGAGGAAGGCATTCGGTTAATAAGGAAGCAGGCAGTGGAGACCGCGTCAGCCCAAAATGGTTTAGGAACCTGCATTTGAAACAAAAGTGCACGGGCCACCTCAAGTAGGTGGCGATTTTTTCTTTCTGCAACACCATTTTGAGCTGGTGTATCGACACAAGATGACTGATGAAGTATACCATTTTGAAGCATGTAAGATTGGAACGAAGCAGAGAGATATTCTTTAGCATTATCACTTCGTAAGGTGCGAATAGAAACATTAAATTGAGTTTTAATCTCAGCACAAAAGGCACAAAAATGGGAAAACAATTCAGAACGATGTTTCATTAAATATAACCAAGTTGTCCGGGAATAATCATCAACAAATGTAACAAAGTATTTAAACCCTGCTTTGGACTCTACAGGACAAGGACCCCAAACATCAGAATGGACTAACTCAAAAGGGGATGAAACCCGTTTATTGACACGAGACACTAAAGGAAGACGATGATGCTTGGCAAACTGACATGACTCACAATCTAAAGACGACAAATGCTGAAATTGAGGATAAACTTTCTTAAGAGAAGATAAAGACAAATGACCCAATCGACAATGAACTTCAAAGGGAGAATGACTGCTAGCGCAAGCTACCGCATGAGACACCCGATCATCCAGTATATAGTGCCCGCCAGATTCATAACCTCTACCAATAATCCGCCTCGTCAAAAGATCCTGTATCAACAATGAGAAGGAAAAAGTGAGACCCAACAGTTTAGTTGACGGGTGAGTTTACTGGGAGATAGGAGATTAAAAGCAAGTTTAGGAACATTTAGCACAGATGACAAACGGATAGAGGGTGTGGGATTAACAGTGCCAGAACCGAGAACTTGAGACTGGGAACCATCAGCGATGGAAACACTTGACGGATTGGCAAAAGCATTATAAGAGGAGAAGAGATGGCTGTTACCTGTCATATGATCAGTAGCCCCGGAATCTATGATCCACTTTGAGGAAGAAGAAGCAAGGGCAGTAGCATTATTACCTGTTGTAGCTGCGGCACTCACAGACGGTGTAGTAGATTTTAACTGGGCATACTCAGCAGCAGAAATCGTGACTGTGTCACTGGCTTGTGTAGCCACGTGGGCAGAGTTATTCCGTTGCTGTTTATTCTGAAGTTTTCGACATGTGCGTTTTGTATGCCCCGGTTCTTTGCAGTAATAACACACTACCCCACTGGAGTCAGAAGGGGCTCCCCCTTGCTTCGAACCACCACGGGTAGGCCCCCCGCGGTTATCAATAGGACTACGAGTCTCATAGGTGCCCTTACTGAGCAAGGCACTTGTAGGAATACTAGCAGCTGGTGGCAAGAGATTCTCAGCTCTCATTACTCTGGAAAACACATCTTGAAGGTCAGAAATTTCAGATCCGGATAAGATTTGAGACCGAACTGTGTCGTACTCAGGTGGGAGACCAGTAAGAAAGCTCATAATAGCCATTTGCTCCCGTTGCTTATGCTGAACCTTCAAATCAGCAGTAAGAGGCATTAACACATTCAGTTCTTCATACATCCTTTTAAAGTCCATAAAGTAGGCTTTGAGAGGACGATCCTGTTTTTCAGAACGATAGAAAGCTTTGCAGACCTCGTAAACACGAGAGATATTTCCTTTTCCTGAATACAAAAAATCTAAATAATCCATTAGTTCCTTAACCAATTCACAGTGATTAATAGAGGGAATAATCTCACTGTCAATGGAATTACGGATCTGGAAAAATAGCCGTGCATCATCCCGCAACCAGGTCTTTTTGGAATCAGTTGTTGGAGGATCATCAGTCAGATGGTCTTCCTTCTCAATGCTCCGCAGATAGAGGCGAATGGTTTTACTCCAATCCAAATAATTTACCCAAGTCAACTTGTGATCAGTAATTTTAGTAATAGTTGGGACAAGCTCCGAGACAGATTTAATTTCCGCCATAGATGAAGTGCACTAACCAAAGGGAATGCGAAAGAGTGTTACACAGGAACACAAAGCACGATACCTGGATTACCTAATGAATACCAAGGCAGTGAAAAGGCCAACAGCTACACAGGGAGCTGCAAACAGAACTGAATTGCACAAACAGCGTGCCGGAGATGCGCTAGAAACGAAACAGAACGCCAGAAAGTAATAAACCGTACGGACTGTACGGACGCCGAGTAAACAGTGCAGAGCGCACGGACTGTACGGACGCCGCCGGAAAGTCGATGAACAGTGCAGACGCACGGACTGTACGGACACTGTACGGACGCCGAGTGAACAGTGCGGCGGCGGTACTGTAGCAACCGAAAATTAACACCAAGAGAGAAAATTCCCACGCTCTGATACCATGTAGGAAATAGAATAATATGGAAAATAATTCTCTTGTATTTCATTGATCAGAATATACACATATATATACAAGTGAGAGGAGCCTCTGCATTAATGGCCCATTATGATAATATCATATCCTATCAAATCCTAATCATAATTACATAATATTTACATATCAAATCATATCATATCTCTACATCTCTCATCATCACCAGGCTCATAGTTTTTCCCAAGAGAGTGATTATGATTGAGTCAATCTAAGGCAGACATAGCTCTTTCCATCTCTCATCACCAATGTTCAACTTTGGGAGGCTCTGGAATAGCTGTTTTTGGTCTTCAGATAGGACAGGGGTAGACTCTTCCTCCTCCTTAATCCATTCTACCATTAACTTCTCCAAGTCTCGCTCTTCTAAAGGTGTTTCAGTCTTCCCCAGCAACTTTGCCTTGTAGGAAATCTGAGACTTTTCATTAGTTTTGGCTTCTGGTTCATTTCTCTGGCATTCCTTCATTTTGCTTGGCGTACCTCTATTTTCTGTTTTTTCTCGGTCAGACAATCTTTCCTCCACAGGGTTGTCAACATTCATCTCATCACCATCCATTGTCTTGATATTACGACCTTTGATTGCATCCTCCTCTTTGGTTGAATCAGAAATTTCCATCGGTTGCTTACCATGTTCGATCATCTGCTTCGTTTGTGCACAGTTTCTCTCACAAGTTTTCTCACTCATCTCGTTCTAGTCTGAGGATTCTCTTTGCACTACTCATCATAATGGTTTCAATGTTCATTTGATGATGAGATTTTGACAATTAATTAAATTTATATTTGAATAGTCTAAAATTACCAATTTTCAGTTAGTATATTATTTTTATTTTTTTAAATATACATATATTTAAAACAAAATTAATTAAATATATAGAATAAAATAATGTTAAATAAATTTGAGTGGTTTAAATTTAGATCGCTAATCATTTCAATTCATGTGTGTGTATATATATGTATGTGTTAACGTGTGTATATGATAGATCAATGGGACTTGGATCAATTGGTTAGGGAGTTGTTCCTACTTAGCAAAAAGTCAATAGTTCAATCATTTAGGAATACATTAGCTTTAAATACTTGGTTTAAGTTGTCAAACTCATTTATTTTGCTTGAGTCAACATATACTTTATAATTTGTCCCAAATAAAAATAAAATTCGTAATCTACAAAATCGTTTAGGTAGGCTTACATAATTAACTCATGAAAAAAGTCTAAAACATACCATTGAAATGCAAAATGGATAATGACATTTGTTTGTATACCCAAATTGTAATGCTCAAAATACAACCCAATACTACCCAAAATAATGACTTTCAGCGTTTGACTTTATAATCAAAGCGTTGTCACTAAAAGTTTTAGAAGCAATAGCCAAATCGTTGTTATAGAGGCTATCACGTCATTGCCAGCCCACTGCCCACTAGGTGTCGCCATGTCACTTGCTATCTCACATTTCTCACGTATCCATACCTTTACGCGTCACGTTACAAACGTGATATTATCACTATAAATACAGCCTTTTTATAATTCAAACTCCTGATCTCCTTTTTTTGCATCTTTTTTTCTTGTCGTTGAGTTAGAATGAATTTGTTGATAATTGTTGTAAAATCAAATATATATAATTGCAAGAAAATATTGAAATAAACTTTTAGTGGTGATAAAAAGTCGTCGTTAAAACTACTTTTTTTTTTAAGTGGTGACCAAAAATTTCACCACTGAAAGTGTCGTTTGACGATGACAAAAAGCTGCCACTAAATGCTATTATATTAAATATTGTTAAATAATATGACTATTATTAAATATTTATATTTAATTTTTTTATTTGATTAAAATATTCATTTATAATATCCATTTTGCATAAAAAAATATAATTCATACACTATTATTTTTTATATTTTTTTATTTCTAATTATTTATGCTATTATATTATTTATTTTAATATTTATATTTGTAATTATGAAATATGAAAATAGTACATAAAAAATAATAACATTTAATTACAAATTTTATCATGATTATTTAATTCTTTTACACAGAAAATTATAATATCTCAGTTTCATACACACACTCATTTCTTCCTCCTTCCCTCTCTCTTCCTTCTATCTCTCTCTCTCACACACACACCCCATATTATCTCTCTAACCCTCCCTTCCTCTCTTTCTAACACAACAACATGTGAAAATAGTTTATTTTGTCATAATAAATCATATTAATGAACAAAATTATTGTCTAAATATAAAAAAAACTCAATAAAAATAAAAAGTTAAAATAGACCTTCTGTAGTGACATTTAGTGTTGTCGCTGAAAGATGCTTTCAAAGGCGACATATTGAGTCGCCGCTAAAAGCTTCTTTATTGTCACCGCTAAAAGTCATTTTCAGTGGCAATTCAGTGGCAACATTAGAAGTCACCGTTGAAAGTCTCACTTTTGAAAATTAATCTTCAGTGACGACTCTAAAATATCATCATTGAAAATATACTTTCATGAGCGACATTTATAATTGTCGTTGAAAGTAAAATTTTTAGTGGTGACTCTTGACTTTTAACGGTGACAATTTGTGTCGTCACTAAAAGTCATTTTTTTTAGTGCAGCCCCAAGTAAAAGGGCTTAAAATATTAAATTTAATGATAATTGTGAAAGTGGAGAATTATAATCCAAAAGTCATTATAATTAGGGGTAATTGTATCGGAGAATACAACAGTTAAAAAAAAAAAAAAAGAGGCTTTTTACACTAGTTTTGGAACACTCGATGTAGAATCCGTTGGTCACTCTTTACACCGTTTATAATTACAATTGGTGTGAAAAAACACAATTGATTATGATGGCGTGGAGGAGATTATGATTGAAAAGAAAACAAAACTAAAGGCCAAGATTAAGGTACTGACTGATAAATTGGAATTGGAGAGGTTCGAGACTCAAGAGGATGGGCATTCAAGATATGGCATGAATACATGTGAGGAGCTACATGAAATTATGTTTTAAGGACAAATAATCAAAATGCCCTTTCTTCATTTTTAACTTCAAATAATGAATTCTGAAATTTAACTTCAAATCACCTTCAAAAAATTATGAAACTTTTCAATAAAAGGACTAAGGGAAACAAAATGAAATTATTTTTTGAGGACAAATAACCTAAGCTTTGGTCGCCGCAGATTCGGACAACAAAATAATGATGGCCTCTGAGCCATACAATCCTTTTAGTCATGCGGTGAGGAAAAACAAGTAATAAACTTAGGTTCCTAATTTACATAATAAGTAGTAAGGGAATTGATAAAACCCTTTTAGTTGCCTTATGGCCATAAAAAAAAAACCAAATTAATGTATTTATCTGATTTTTAATATAGGACCTAATTATTAAGTTAATTTTTTTTATTCAAATTGTTGAATTAATTTTGATTTTAAATGTAAAACTTATTTCTCATATTTATTAATTTTTTTCTAAATTATTCCTTTTGATACTTATTTAATCATAATCAAGTAGAAGAGGAAGGGAAGATATTAAGGAAGATAATATTTTTTTATAATTAACTAACTTACCTAATTTTTTTAATTTAATTATATAAGTTAAATGTGTCTTATCTTAATGATCGGAGAAGTAATATAGTTCATAATTTGAGCCGTTCCCTTGAGAAGCTTTTTTTAGGTTCTAAATTTACCGAGTGCTAAAAACATAAATGAAATGGGGTTTGGTTTGACAATAGAAAAACATGCATGTTTGAAAATCCTAATGCTACTTCTTTTTGGTATTTTGTTTATAAAAAGGGAAATATATGAAAATTAATTGGGTTTAGGGAATGCAATGAATGAAACCTTTCGAGAATGGGATTTAAGCTATCCTAGTTCAATTAAGTGTTATGGGAGTTAAAAGGATGCAATCTAGATCAATTAACATAGTTCCTTTCGAATGCTTAACAAGACATCAGTCCAATAATAACGCATAAAACAATCAAATCATTAAACACGGGCATGCTGACAAAATGGAAACTCAATATCGCCATATATGATGACAATCTTAAAATTAGGAATCAAAATACATAAGGAAAACATAAATCAAGCTAGAATAACTCCCCATTCAGCTTTAAAACTCAAGCCATAATGCGCCATCCCCAGGAAGCAAGAACCCTAGTCACTCTTGGAGATTAGAAGAGCACATCCTCAAGACCTTGCCGTAACTACGGGGCCATGGAGAAGGGAGGAAGATCAGAGGACGGTTTTTAGGTGGGAAATGGAAGAAGAATGGAAGAATTGAAGAGATGGAAGCGTGGAGAGTCAATTGGACTTGGAAGAAAGGTGGATCATCTGGTTGAAAACGGTCTTCGGAATCCTAAAATGTTGCGTTGGGTTGTGTCGCGCGTAGTGCTCTGTGATCCAATTCTTGACGCTTGTTTGCGATTCCTTTGGTGCTTTGGTAACAACGCTTTGAGTTCTTATTTGTCATTTCCTGAATTCGCTCTAATTTCGCAAATAATTTGCAATAAAATTCAACACACCGTAATGCCAAATACTACCTCTTATCCTTAATGTAAAATTTTATTTTATTTTTATTTTGATCTTAAATATAAGATTTCAATCCACTTTGACTCTCATATTTATGTATTTTTTTTTCAAAGTAGTCTTTTTAATAAAAGTAGTTCTAACCAATACACTTGATTAACAATGATATTTTAGGAAAGATAATATTTATTTATTATAAATAACTAACTTAACTTCTTTTCTTAATCTCCTCAAATTAGTCAACTAGCTCTTATAATTAGGACCGGAGGTAGTATCTCCCATAATACAAGTAATTTAGAGTAAAAACATAAATATGACAATTTTACCCTATTCAAACAAATAGACCTAAGCAATCATTCGCCAAAATTAGTGCAATATAGGCCTAGAAATCATGCTAAAATTACTCAAGTAGACTACAAAGTAACAGCTAAAGTTGAGATATGTTAGTAATTATATGATTAACCAGTGGCATAAGCGTACGAATAACAAAAATTAGGTGATTAACAGGTGAAATATACTTGCGAATAAAAGAAATTTAGGTGATTAACAAGCGAAATAAGCTCACGAACAACAAAAAATTAATTAGGTGATTAATAAGCACATACAAGAGCTTATTCCACTTTTTAAAGACCAGAAACCAATTGCTGGATGCGGCCTTTTTTTTTAAAAAAAAAAAATTAATGAAGAAAGGGAATTTACATTATTTAAAGCATAACTTCATCTTTGCCCCTTAATCCTTTACTAAAATTTCAACAAAAAAAAAAAATTAGAGCGATTTGAAGTCAAATTGCTACAATAGTCCTTAAATGAAAATTTTCAAAGAAATCTCTCTATATGTTTCAAGACAAGCTCAATGAAACTATAGTTCAGTTTTTAAACATTTTTTTTTAATTTTTGCAACAAAAAGGAATTCAATCAGTAATTTATTTTTTAATAATTTTAAATGCCGCATGGGAACCCTTCCGCCAGCCGCCACATGACTGCTCCGCCATCACCTTGTTCTCAGGGACAGCCTCCGAACTCCATGTGTGACAAAGTTCTACTTCAAACGCACAATCTCAACATGCATGCTTAAAGCCTTTGCTTGTTGGACTGAGATGAACCTATAGTCGTAAAATGCAAAATTTAATATACGCATATAATCTTTGTTTAAAAAAGGTACTCTGTACAATAATATTTCTAATATATATTTTATTATTTAGTTTTATTTATAATATTTGTGTTTTTTTATTTATATATAATATTTTACTGAAAATTTCATATATATATATTATATTGTAATTTTAGTTTTAAACATGATACAATACTTTTACTTATTTATAGGCTAAAGTATACATTTGGTCCTTTAATTTCATGTAAGATTTCAGTTTGGTCTTTTAACTCTAAAAGGTATATTTTTAGTCCTTTAATTCTTAAATTATTAGTTTTGAATGATGATTTTTTGTAACAATCATAGTTGTTTTAAAAATTAAACTTAACATTACAATATTTAGTAATATTTTATCAACATTCAAAAGTTCAATATCATCATTTTTTATTAATGGTTCTAGGGTTAGAAAACTAGAAATTTACTTTTTAAAGTTAAGAGACCAAAATAAAACCTTATATAAAGTTAAAGGACCAAAAGTATACTTTAACCCTTATTTATATTACCATTGGTATTATAAATTTTTTGTAAAATATTATTTTTAATATAAAATTACTTACAAATGAAGTAAATTTTAACATTAAAAGAAACACTATTTCAAAATATTAAAAATTTATCATTAAAATTTTTTGTCTATTATATTTCAGAGAAGAATTCAGTTTTCTCTAATTTTCTCTCTAACTAGTCAAACAGATTGTAAAATTAAATTATATTTTTATCAATTTATTCTATAATTATATAATTAGCAAATAATCTAATTATTCAAAGAATTAACTATTATAAAATGTAATTATTCTATATAACAAAATTAAATTTGTTATAAATATTGTAATATTAAGTGCGGTTTGGGATATCACATTTAAAGTCATATAACCCACAACATGAATGGCTTCTTGGGAGTTTTTTTATGATTAATACTTATAACCTCTAAATGTTATATATCCTGCAGTTATGTAGGTTTATTCCTTGCTGTAACTCCTGAAAAAGAATTTAAGGACTTGTGACCTACAAATAGTGGGCATGAACCAGGTGATTGTAAGCTTGAAATGAATAAAAGATTACTCCCTATTTCTCTTCCAATTTTCTTGTACCTTCTCCATCTGTCTCATCTTAATCTCTTGTATTTCACAACAAAAGTTCATTATCTGATCATTCAAATTCAAAATTTCCTTCAATATTAGTTTGGTCAATAGTTATAAATGGAGGTGCACGCATACACAAATTCATTTGTTAATTCTGAAATATAAGAAAGTTATTAATATCCTTATCTCATTAGTTTAATTATTATTAATGATCAAGAAGAATTAATTTTAATAAAACATAAAACAAGTTTTTTTAAAGAAAAAATTCATCTTTCTCCAGTCTTTATTCCTTCCCCACATGAAATTAAAATATACTAATAGTGTGTCTTTCTCTGTGTCTGTTTTTCAATCAAGTAGCCAATGACAACTTAAAATTTCACGTGATTGCCTCATATAAATCTCACCTATCCCTTTAGCAAGAGCAAAAGGTTAACTAAATGTGTCTTGAATTAATGTGTCAACTTAATTAGTTGAGCTTTCCTTTTTATATATTACTATTAGTAAACTAATTGGCTTATAGTCTCAATGAAGCGGCAGCGTGTTGGATATATATATATATATATATATATGTACTTGGCTTTTCTTACATTTTTAATTTGGTCGTTCAATTTGAAAAATTTCACCTATAACCATTACATGCAAATCAAACATCACTACCTTAATATAAAGACCAAGGTCATATCCCCAAAACAAAAAAAAAAAAAAAGAAGTCATTTTCATCTCTCCTCTCTACACACACTCACAAACTTGTAACTCTTTATCTCACGAAGGAACTACGCGCACACACACACACGTGACTTTTGTGATAGCAAATTTGAGCAGCTTAGAAGATTAAGAGGCATGGATAGATTGTTAATATTAATGCTTCTGATGAAATTCACATACGTAAGTGTTTTATCACAAGCTGTGGTCTTGGCTGTTTCTTTAAGAGATGACAAATTGTTAGAGCCATCGGAGTTGGAGATGTTTGTGGATGAGGTTCCTGATGTGCCCAGAATTCTTGCCTATGAGCTCCTTCATGGATTCCCCATACCCAGATATCTCCACATTGGCATGTTCCAAAAGAATTGGGTATATATCTTTTTTTCGTCCCTATAATTTCTTCGTTTTTTTAACTACAATGCTATGCATTTATATATATAGCATCTTGTTGATTAGTTTTTAAGTGTTAATACTATTTTTAGTCTTTGAAATTCGATTTCATTTTAGTTTTGGTCCTTGAAATTTGACACAAGTGATTTTAATTCCTGAAATTTGATTTCATTTTGATCCGCGTAAAGATTTTTAGTCCTTGAGATAATGTTTTTACACCTAAAACAAGGCTTGAGGGATAAAAACCATTAGTTTCAAATTTTAAGATTTAAAATCAAAACAAGGTCAAATCTCAAGAACTAAAGATAATTAACCTTTTCAGTTATCCATATTTTTTTAAAACTTAATAAAGCTATGAACTTATATAATCTTTTAATTAATAATATACTGAAAGATATAGTTGTTGATAGAGTAGAATGACATTGTGTAATTCATACATTTCTTGCTACTGTTATGTAGTTTCTCGCACGATTCAAAATTTTTCCTCAAACCCATGTTTTTGGTAGTACAGAAATTTCACAGGGATCTACCGCCAACGCCAGTTTATGCTTATGGTCTAGACCAACAGACTGCATCAGTTCCTGGTCCCACTATCGAGGCCCTCCATGGAGTTGACACCTACGTGACGTGGCAAAATCACCTCCCTTCAAATCACATCTTCCCATTGGACCCGACAATTCCCATCGCCATCCCCCGCTCCAAAAAGGGTATTCCCACGGTGGTTCACCTCCACGGCGGCATCATCGAGCCCCAAAGCGACGGCAACCCTAATTCCTGGTTCACCAATGGATTCATTGAAACGGGACCCACTTGGACCCAGAAGACCTATCATTACCCCAACAATCAACAACCTGGTAACATGTGGTACCATGATCATGCCCTTGGGTTGACCGCGGTCAACGTCCTTGCTGGCTTATATGGGACCTACATCATCCGCCACCCTCCGATCGAGGACCCTCTTGGCTTACCCCATGGTGATGCCTTTGATCGACCGCTGATGATCTTTGACTTGAACTTTCACACTAATGGTTCCATATATTTGAATTCCACTGGAAACCACCCCACCGTACACCCTCATTGGCGGCCATTTTACTTCGGTAATTTCATCACTGTGAATGGAAAAGTATGGCCACGTATGACAGTACGACGTCGTAGGTATCGATTTCGGATCATCAACGCCAGCAATGGTCGTTTCTTTAGACTGTTCTTCACCAATTTCTTGCGGTTCATCCACGTGGCATCAGATTCTGCTTACATAGAAGAACCAGTGACCACGAAGGAAGTTTTAGTGGGACCATCTGAGATCACAGATATAATCGTTGACTTTTCTAAGTCAAAAGATGACACTGTTATTTTAGCCAACAATGCACCATCTCACTTCCCATTTGGAGAACCAGTGGATGAAGCTAACAGCAAGGTGATGAAATTCTTCATACAACCTGATCCAGAAGCTGACACGTCACGAGTCCCTATGAAGTTACTAAAATACCCTGATGCAGATTTATCCAGTGTATCGCAGACGAGGTACATCACAATGTTAGGCTATGGTGGGACAACGAAAGGAAATCCAACTCATTTATACTTGAATGCAAAACCTTTTGCGTCGCCAGTTACAGAAACTCCACAGGAGGGATCCACTGAGGTTTGGTATGTGATCAATCTGACGCAGGCCAATCATCCGTTTCATATTCATTTGGGATTGTTCAAAGTTTTGGATCAGACGGAGCTGGTGAATCCTAAGGAGCTTAATGAATGTGTGAGGAAGCATGATTATGTGACTGAGTGCCATGTGGAGGAGCATGCACGTGGCAAGAAATTGGAGGTGCCCTCTCATGAGAGAGGGTGGAAGGTCGTGTACAAGATGACACCCTTGTGTGTAACGAAGATTGTAGTGAAATTTGGTTACATCCACACAAATGCACCGTATGAGTTTGATGCAACTGCAGAACCTGGTTACGTGTATCATTGTCATGTGAGTATTTTTCCTATCCTTCTTTTTTTTGGGCTTTTTGTTGGTTTAATTTATTTGGTTTTAATTCAAAGGAAAATTTAATTTTTGATCCCTATAATTTTCACTCTGTTACAACTCTATTATTAAATTTTAATTCTATGCAACTTAGTCTTTATGGCTTTAACTCAACTATAAGTCGGTGCCTAAACTTTTAGCTGATATCACTCAATCCTTATAATTTAACTATTTTGAAAAATAGTCCCTACATATTAAAAATAAAATTATACATTTCATGAAGTATAGAAATTAAAATTTTAAATCATTAAAATTAAGACTAAGTTGCACTGGGTTAAAGTCTAGAGATCAAGTTACAACTTAATTAATAAAACTATAAAAACCGAGCTGCACTTTAAAGCTTATGGAATGAACTACAATCCAGTCAAAAAGTATAGAGAATAAATGATTAATTAATATTCCCTAATTAAAATACTAAATATTTATAGATATTGGCTCTTTTTTTTTTTTTTTTTTGCATTGTACGTGATCATGACAATGGTTTAATTTGCAGATAATAAACCATGAAGACAATGAGATGATGAGGCCATTCAAATTGATAAAAGGAGGTGCGCATAATTCAAAGGTCATGCTGGAGTGAATATGGTGATGTAAAATTATATAACAACTTGTATTTGCTTTTTCACGTGTGATAAACATAATGTAATGAGAATTGAGTTGTGTTATTTATAGTTTATAATGACTTGTTGAAATGTTTAAATTACATGAGAAAATATGAAATACACCTGTATGTATTGAGTAGTGTACAGTGGTAATTGTTTCATGTAATACTCCACCGATCCTTCATGTAGGACCTAATTGAGGAGATCGTATTAGTTTTATATGAAAGACTTATTTCACAAGTTTATTAATTTTTTTTAAAATTAACCCTATTAATATTTTTAACAGTAATTAAGTAGGAAAGGGAATGAGAGAATTAAGTAAGATACTGAGGATGTTTTAGAAAACACATATCATATTAACTAATTTAACTAATAACATTAATCTACTTAAATTAGTTGATTAGGTTTCATATTAAGCCCCGGATGAGTAATATTGTTATGTGCGCATGCATTTGTGGATATGGACCTGTGTACATATTTCTTCTCCAAGACATTCTACCAAATCACCTTAGAATGGATATTATTCCTTTCAATTTATATGAATTGATATAATAAGTACTTTAAGGATTTTAAATGTAAGAGTCAAAACAAATTCTTTTTAGGGAGAATTTCACTGTAGGACCGCAGAAGACAAATAATCTCAAAGAGCCCCCAAAACTTTCTGAAACCTCATTGCAGGACCAAGAGACCAATCTGATATTAATTTTTAGAGTGAGATTACAATAATACCCCTCCCTTTTTATTTTATTAAAAAATAAATATTTACCGGAGTTACTGTTCCGGCCACCGGAGGTTGGAGGTCCGGCCACCGGCGCTCAGGTGGCCGCCGCCAGGGTCCAGTCACCCGTGGCCGGAACAGTAACTCCGGCGGGACCTCTGGTGGCCGGAGTTTTTTTTGTTTAAAACAAAGTGGCCAAGGGAGGGTTTGAACCAAGACCCCTTGGCACACCAAAAGACTTGTAACCACCAAGCCAAGCAACCCATTCAATCATAATATGCAAATAAAACTATATATAACAAAATAAACGCAACAGTCCAAATGTATGTGAACAAGTGAAATTAGACGATTTACAAGTGGAATTCAGAAATTTGCAACAAAAATTAGGCAATTTACAAATAACATAATAGAAGTCATAACCCAAAATGCAAGTATTTAAGTGCAAATGAGCAAGTAAAATTTGAAGATTTACAATAAAATTTTATGGATTTACAACCCAAATTTGGCAAACACAAGAGAATTCACAACCCAAAATGTAAGTGTTTGAGTGTAAGTGAACAAGTGAAATTAGACGATTTACAAGTGTAATTCAGCAATTTACAACAAAAATTAGACAATTTACAAATAACATAATAGAAGTCATAACCCAAAATGCAAGTGTTTAAGTGCAAATGAGCAAGTGAAATTTGAAGATTTACAATAAAATTTTATGGATTTACAACCCAAATTTGGTAAACACAAGAGAATTCACAACCCAAAATGTAAGTGTTTGAGTGTAAGTGAACAAGTGAAATTAGACGATTTACAAGTAGAATTCAGCAATTTACAACAAAAATTAGGCAATTTACAAATAACATAATAGAAGTCATAACCCCAAATGCAAGTGTTTAAGTGCAAATGAGCAAGTGAAATTTGAAGATTTACAATAAAATTTTATGGATTTACAACCCAAATTTGGTAAACACAAGAGAATTCACAACCCAAAATGTAAGTGTTTGAGTGTAAGTGAACAAGTGAAATTAGACGATTTACAAGTAGAATTCAGCAATTTACAACAAAAATTAGGCAATTTACAAATAACATAATAGAAGTCATAACCCCAAATGCAAGTGTTTAAGTGCAAATGAGCAAGTGAAATTGTCGAATTTCACTTGCAAATCTATAAACTTTTGTTATAAATCTTCAAATTTTATTTGCTCATTTACACTTAAACACTTGTATTTGGGATTGTGAGTTCCATTATGTTATTTGTAAATTGCCTAATTTTTGTTGTAAATTGCTGAATTCCACTTGTAAATCGTCTAATTTCACTTGTTCACTTACACTCAAACAATTACATTTTGGGTTGTGAATTCTCTTGTGTTTGTCAAATTTGGGTTATAAATCCATAAACTTTTATTGTAAATCTTCAAATTTTACTTGCTCATTTGCACTTAAATACTTGCATTTTGGGTTATGACTTCTATTATGTTATTTGTAAATTGCCTAATTTTTGTTGCAAATTTCTGAATTGTACTTGTAAATCGTCTAATTTCACTTGTTCACATACATTTGGACTGTTGCGTTTATTTTGTTATATATAGTTTTGTTTGCATGTTATGATTGAATGGGTTGCTTGGCTTGGTGGTTACAAGTCTTTTGGTGTGCCAAGGGGTCCTGGATTCAAACCCTCTCTTGGCCACTTTGTTTTAAACAAAAAAACTCCGGCCACCGGAGGTCCCGCCGGAGTTACTGTTCCGGCCACTGGTGACCGGACCCCGGCGGCGGCCACCTGAGCGCCGGTGGCCGGACCTTCGACCTCCAGTGGCCGGAACAGTAACTCCGGTAAATATTTATTTTTTAATAAAATAAAAGGGAGGGGTATTATTGTAATCTCACTCTAAAAATTAATATCAGATTAGTCCCTTGGTCCTGCAGTGAGGTTTCAGAAAGTTTTGGGGGCTCTTTGATATTAATTGTCTTCTGCGGTCCTACAGTGAAATTTTCCCTTCTTTTTACTCTTAAATGCCAGACATCAATTTACACATATCTGTAAAAGTACATCTGGTTATGGTATATTCAAAGTAATGTGTTTTCTGACATACGCCATGTTATGAAAAATATTTTAGGAAAAATTAATTATTAAGTTTTTAACATTTAACTTGGTTGACTCAGTCAACCTAATTCAACTCATCAAAGCTCAGTCCTTGAAGTTTAATCCCTTCAACAATTTTGTCCTATATGTTAGTTAATCAAATTGGATCATGCCCACGTGTCAAAAACATCGTTAACAATGTATATCTAGGATTACAATTACTCCTCCGGTCTTTAATATAGGACCCAATTGTTGAGTTGGTTTTGGTCCTAAATATAAAACCCATTTCTCATATTTATTAATTTTCTCTAAATTACCCCTATGAATACTCTCTCAACCATAATCAAGTAGAAGAGGGAGAAGGGATATTAAGAAAGATGATTATGATGTTTTAGGAAAAACGTGTCACATTTCTTATAATTAACCAACTTACCTAACTTTCTTAATCTAATCAAATTAGTTAAATGGGTCTTATATTAAGGACCGAAAGAGTATTATTTTTGTAAAAAATGTCCCTCCGTGTCTAGAAGCCATCAATTATTATTAGTTGCTCCACTTCATCCCTCAGCCAGAAGGAGGTAACTTGGCTTTCTAACAAGCAGCAAGCAGAACTAACTTGCAGCTACAAAACAAGTTTACACAACACAGAACTCTAGAACAATAATGGGAGGAAATCATTTGAATGGACAGCAAATATCCGGGGAACAACCAGGAAAAAAAAAAAAACTTGCGGCACCAAAAGTGAAATTCACACTATTAAAGCAAACTGAGTCAATCATGATTTCAATTCCATATTATTGCCAAATCCCATATTATTTGAGTCCTACGGCCACAACTATAATGCTTTTAACTTCCTAGCCAGTAAAATAACCAGAAGTGAAGATGTTACGATTTTATCGTTTGTTGTGAAAGCAAGTTACAGGCATGTTTATAAAAGCATACTAGGTTTCAAGTTATCCTAGAATGTATTTGGATTGGCAGTGATAAAAGTAATTTTGTTTTCATCTCACTTTTACAAACTTAAGTTAGGATAAATGTTAGTTTAATGTAATTTACATTTACACTACAAAAAATTTGACTTTCGGCAACGACAAATGTTGCCGTTGAAGCTTGTTTTAGTGGCGACAGCCATTGTCGCTGTCGAAACCTCAATCAACAGTGACAAAAATGTCATTGCTAATTGTGGTTTCAGTGGCGACATTTTTGTTGCTACTGATTATATTTTCAACAGCAACATAATTGTTGGCGCTAATTACCCTTTTTGGCGGTGATGTTTATGTTGCCACTGAAGGTTTAACTATTTTAATATGTTAATTATACAAATTTTTTTATTTATATTCTTGATAAACGTGATCATAAGGTTTAATAAAAATAAAATAATTAAATGACAAATATATTAAATAATAGGATTTATAACCATCAAAGTGTTTTTGTGTCTTCAATAAAAATAAAAATTGTTCAATTAAAAGATACATTATATAATGTAAAAGAAAAATCACATAGAGGGACCAAGACAAGGGACACTAGAAGTAGGGGTATCCGCAGGAGTATTTAATTGCATCTTTTGCATGAAAGCAGTGAATTGAGCTTGTATTCTCTGCTCCATTAATTGCTCCATCCTTTGTTCAAGTTGTCTGCGCTCTACTTCAATCTTTGCTCGCTCTGCTGCATGTTCTGCTTCCATTTTTTCTCATTCTGCTACACATTCTGCTTCCATCTTCTCTCGCTTTGTAGCAAGATTTGCTTTCATCTTTTCTCGCTCCTCTTGAAATCTTCTTTCAAACTTTTCATACAATTGGGTGCACACATTCTTAAGTGAATCACTAGATTGAGTGTGAGATCTCTTCCTTCGAGGCTCTGCTCCATAACTTTTTCCTCTAACATATCCTGACCTCTCACCAAGAACAGCTATCAATATCTTATCAAAGGTCATTCAAGCATCACTCTCTAAGGATTGCTGCTGAACGAGCTCATGCATGCGATCCTATAGTTGCTCATCCCTCTCACTGTACTTGTGGGGAAGTGCTAGCTAATTGTGTGTGTTTAAAGTTTAGCATCTCCCACCTAATAACGGTACATCTATAATATAATATAAACTTGGCTTTACTCCTTCTCCTGGACGCCTACACAAACTATATGGAACCACTTGAGATTTAACAAGAAGCATGTTCAATCATGAGATTACGATAAAATAAGTCTATAGAAAAAAAAATCAAATATACTATATTTTTACTAAGCTTCCATCCCCAATTCAGGAATAGCGTTTTGCAATACAGCTTATGTATAATACATAAGATTGTGTATATGTCGCTATCGTGACATTCATCCCCCCCAATTTTTCATTAATTTCTTTGAAAAAATATATATAAATTACATAAACTTATTTATACAAGCATGATTAGTACAGGATAATATGTACACTGAATTCAAGTTACTTGTATAGGTGAATTCTCAAGTTCAAATTTAACATTGACACCTGCTTGTGTGGGTGTGTACCTGTAAATTAAATAAATATTAATAACATAAAGCTTATGTAATGACCTTAAATTAATTATTTGAAAAATCACAAGCCTGACGCGCACATATCGATGATGTGTTGCTTTGAGCATATGGAGACAATAGACATATAAGCAAGAGTCATTAATTAAATGTAGGGCAATTTTAATTTCTTGATGTATAAAAAATTGTTGGGAAAATCATTATTTTAAAAAAATTGCTGGGGAACACATCCCAAGTAAATGTTCTCAGCCCCACGAACCAACTAAAATTCAGCATCCTTAAGCTAATAAAGAAGAAAAAAAGATAAAGGGGAAAAAGAAGAAGAAGAAAACAATATCTTTCTCACCAATACTAACAACTGATATGAATGAGATGTGTGATACCTTGCTCCCTCTCCCCTATGGGCTGTCTCTAACAACTGATAGGAATCCCCTTATTTCCTACTATGAAAATATATTAGGTTCTTCTTATTATTGAAATTTATATACAGGAATTATTTTTTCCTGAATTTCATAAATAAAAATACTATGAAACATTCAAAATTCAAAATTCAACTCCCATTGCTCGTGAAGTTGAAACTTGGGAAAGCCCTACACAATAGTCCGAGCAGGCATTCATACTGAGGACAAAACCCAAACAGCTTAGCTGAACTGGTTATCAAGTTTTTAGTGTAATTAGATATTAAGAAACCAGACAAGTTGGGACAGGACAAGCGTGGGAAGGAGCAGCCTCATGTAATGAGAATTACACCATGAACAAACAGAGGGCGAAATTGATGTATGTGCCTAAACCGAGGCCACAATAAAATACTATGTTTTATGGACCAATGCGTTAATCAAGAATAATAATGTATGAGATCATAGGATTTAAATAAAATACAGAAATGCAGAGTGCACACATGAATGAGGGGGGTTTTGTTAGAGGAAGGAGTGGTGTGTGGCGCTAGGCATACGAATTCAATGATCAGCAACTATGGCCCTCCTTCCCTATGTACAGGATTTCATCCATTCTACTCTCACGTTTATATCATTATAAACCATGCTTATCTCCCCCCACCATGATTGAATAGATTTAACGATATTATGTTTAAGGAATCGTTTTCGGACAGAGCCATCTATAATTAGGCACTGGAAGGTTTCAAAATAAAATAGGATTCCTCCACACATACACACGATAGCCATTAGATCTAGAAGGAGATTTAAAAAAATAACACGGAATCGATCACAGCAAACCAAAGGAAAAAACAGATCTACAAATGCAAAACAAGGAAGGGAAAAAATACAGCACCACAAGACTTTAGGCGAAGAAGATGATCGATGCACATACATGGATGACGGCAAGAAAGGACGCTGGAAGTGATGGACAAGGGCTAGAGTTTTAGACGCCCAAAGCTTTGTTTAGATTTGCACTGCAATGATCATTCAGTGAGAGGGAAAACTGAAATTTTCAGAAGATGGGGCGGGTTAATCGAATTGTTTTGGGTTTCAAAATGATGAAGTTTATATATAAAAACAATCCACTAGCCTTAGCAAAAACATACGTGGCTTCACTGGTAAGAGGTGCTAACTTTCATCAAATCCCCTGTTCGAACCAGCCAGATGACAGTTTGACTATTTTTAACCTTTTTAAGCCAAAATGAATGTGTGAAAAATCAATTAACAAACAGACACTTTCATCAGATCCCCTATTGAATTTTTTGAAATCAGTGGGCAACAGAAAATATATATATAATATACAACCGTATATGTTTTATAAAACTTAATTAATTACATTTTAAATAAAAAATATAAATAATAACATTTAATTAACTATATACATGATTTTATTAACTATCTCTCAAACATATTTTAATTAATTATATTATCTCCTTTAATAATTTTATTTCTCAATCCTCTCATACATATGTTCATAATCAAATATTATTATGTCAATTAAGTATGTCCTTCTCTCTCTCACACACACACTCTCTATCTCTCTTCTAATTATATTTACATCCACTCCTCACATACACTCTATCCTTCACTACTCTCTCACACACACACTCTCTATCTCTCTTCTCTCTCATGCATGCCTCCACCTCATTTCTCTCCCATGCACAATGTTTTTCTATATCATCTCTTAAACATTTAATTATAGTATATGTATTTTATACACACTTCAAACTTTCTTCCTCTCCCTTTCTCATTCAAACACTACATTATCTTTCTTTTAGTCTCTCTCTAATACAATAATATATAAAAAACAATAATTATCAAAGTTACTTAATTAGACAAATAATAGATTATAATATAAACTTTTTACAAAAAATTAAAAATGACCAAAAAAGGTGAAAAAACTTACAGCGGTGACTAATTGTCGCTGCTGAAAGGGTGTTTCAACAGCGACAAACAGTGTTGCCACTGAAAGAAGATTCAGTGGCGACTATTTGTTGCCGCTGAAAGGTGTTTTAGCGGTGACAAATAGTGTCGCCACTGAAAAGGCATTCTGCGGCGAACACTTTTGTCACCGCTGTAGGTGTACCTTTCGACTATGACAGATTTTGTTGCCATTGAAAGCTGCACCTGTGGCGGCAACAATAAGAAGTCACGACCGTTACTACCATTTTTGGCGGCAACAAGAAGGCCTGACTTTTGGCGGCTACAAAAGTCATACTTTCAACGACAACTTTATTTGTCGCCGTTGAAAGTCCAGTTTTTGTAGTGTTAGATTGACTTTTCTAAAATTCAATTTGATATTGAAACCTATTTGGATGGATAATAAAAAAGAAAGTTTAGATGTAAAATGTTTGAAAAATGAGTGCAAATTTTAAAATGACTTATAAACTAATTTAATATGTAATCTAATGATACACATAAGTATTTTAGAGAGATTGTGTAACATATAATATAATTAAATAATTTATTTATCTTTCTTAATCTGTTCAAATTAGCCTATTGATGTATTATATTAAAGAACAAAGATAATATATCATATATACGATTTGATAAAATTTTAAAAAATAAATTAAAATAATTAAATTTATTAATAAATTTTTTCTTTTTAAAAAAATCAAATTATTGGGTCAAGATAGGAGCCACTAAATACTTTTATCTTTCTTTTCATCTTCATTGCTTTCTCTCCCCACGTCACAATTGGAAGAAGCTCAAATTTTTAACTTCTACTTGAACGTGGCATTTTCTGATAAGCTCATTTACTTCCATCTTGAACCCAAACATTACTTTATCTGCAAATCACAATAAGCATCATAATTTCTATTACTTTATCTACAAATCACAATAAGCATCATAATTTCTATGGCTTGTTTGAGTGGCTTAAACGCCGCTCCAAACACACTCTTAAAACATGCAGCTTTCTATTAAGACTTGAACTATCATAAAATTCATACAAATATAAAGGCATGCAAATGGGAGGCAGAGAGCACATAACATTCGTTATGCCAAAGTGAAAATAAGAGAATTACAATAAGGTCTCAATGAAAAAAAAATAACTACCAGTGAGTTTTAATAACAAGAGAATAGTTGTCATTTACTACAAATCATTGTAAGCCACTTTGTTGTAATTAGAACTTTTTAGTAATTATATTTTTTATTTGGGACTTTATTGTAATTCTCCTTTAAAAATATTAATAGAACATCCAATGTCTTAAGGAATTTTCTTCATTAAACAACTATAGAAAGGGCATCAGTACTGATATTTTAGCTATAACAAGCAGCTAACATGGATGCAAATTCAAGGATGTTTATCTTGGATTATTGAAGTTCAGCAGAAAGCCCTCTTAAAAGATCTAAAACTATTGCTTTTGCTTTTTCAACAGATGCATGGTACTTGAATTGACACAAGTGTCTCATCATTTATAATCATCAATTAAAAAAAAAAAAGAAGATAAATATCTATTGATAGCAACGAATTTCGAAATGAATGAGGGATGGGATCTAGTTGTTTGAGGCCCCTTTTATGACTCCCCTGCACCCACTCCTTCCATCTAGAAGAACTGAGTCGTCAACCTCTAGTCTTACCGTATCTGTATTCATAGCAATTCTGTTTGATTCCTGACTTAAACTAGGACTATAGAACTTACTACTCTGCATCATATCCTAGTCAAGATAGGCTTTGATGAAGCTATCCTGTGTTGCATGACAAATGTGAGGACTATCAATGCCAAGCTTATTAAATCCAACCACCCAAATATCCTAGCATATATAACCAAACAAGATGGACCACTGTAATTCTTAGTGAAACTCTTTCTTGGCTCATGGGGTAGATTCCACTTAGTCCATTCCATGTCTTGTAAAAAGAAGAAAGATAACCAGCAAGAGGGTTGAAGGACAGCTTTCCATCTATCTTTGGCATTAATATAGTCTTTGAGTAAGTGCATTAAGTCCTCTTGGTTACATCCGAAGGGTAGTCCTCTTCTGCTTGCAGACTTATGCTCCTTCTCTTAGATGCACAATGTGCATTCCCCTATGTGTAAATAGACATATGAAAAATTTGATCTTCTCAGTACATGCCAACTTTAAATCTTTTTCCAAATACTATGCCTATTACTTGTATTACCTGCAAGGAGAAAGTTATAAGCAGATTTAATAGTAAAGTAATCATTAGTGGATAGTTTTCAAAAGATTTTATCATCTTATCTCTCCTCATGGTGTGGGAGTGCATAAGTTATTCGATCAATAATATTTGAATCAAACCATCTACCATAACCTCTGATCGCTACATAGTCCACAACTCTCTCTTTTTTATCAATCAACTTTTATTAGCCTGGAATGAGGTCTATTAGTAGCTTATTCACTTCAGACCACCTTATGAACAAGAAGGATGAATGTCTATTCCCCACCTTGACTCCTAAACCATCACAAAAAAACTCCTTCGAGTTAAAGAGGCATTGTTCTTCTTTATCACGTTTGCTTTGGTTTCTTGTCTATAATTATACTTGCCCTTGAGTACTTTCACCCAAAGAGCCTGTTTATTTTGAATAAGATTCTAGCAAAGCTGCATGATAAAGGCTATGCTCTGCTTCCTCAGGTTCTTAGTGCCCAAGCCTCCTTCATTCCTCCCTTTTGTAATTTCTTCCCAAGACAGGAGATGTAATTTCTTCTTCATCTTTATTACTCCCTTAGAGCAAATTCCTACTTTCTTTCAATTTGGTCTAGAGCTATTTAGGGAGTAGTATAGTTTGCATATGGTAAGCTAGTAACGTGGAGAGCACAGCTCTAACAAGAGTAGTACGACCCACTAAGGGGGGCAGTTTTTGTCTAGTCTTCTCTAGTAATGGAGCAAATGTAAGTGAGTAGGTTCTTTCATGGAGTAAAGGCACTCCTAAATATTTCCCCAAATCACTAGTTAAACCTAACCCTATCTGTTGGCAAAGATTTGCCTTTCTAGAACCATGAACATTTTTGGAAAAGCAACCTTTGTTTTGCTTTTGTTCATCTTTTGGCTTGATGCTTTAGAAAACTTTTCCAAACAACTCATCTTTTGGCTTTCAGAAGCTTCTCTAAAGAGAATAAGGTCATCAACAAAGAAGAGGTGAGAAATATTAGCTCCTCCTCACCATCCCTCAATTTGATATAATTGGCCACCATAAGCCCTCATTGATCGCATCTTGAATATAATGGTATAGGCACTCTGCATAAAGAGTAAAAATATAAGGAGACATAGGATCACCCTAATGAATCCCTCTAAGATAAGTGAAATTGATCAATATTTTCCCCATTCTATAAAACTTTGAAGGAAGAGCATGAAATACATCACATAATCAACTCATATATCTTTTTCTTCCAACCCCATCATAATGAGAGTATCTCTAATGAAGGACTATTCTAGTTTGTCATAAGCTTTTTTGAGGGCCACCTTAACTGCTATCTAACCTGTGGCTCTAGTCTTAGATTTCATAGAGTGGATTACTTCTTGCAATGAAACTAAATTGATGAGAACCCACCACTTTATCTATAACGGTCTTGACCCTTAAACTTATATTGTAGCTAACATTACAAAGTAAAATCACTACAAAAAAAGGTAATTTGTAGCAGTTAAAATAAGTGATTTGTAGCGGTTTTAGCTGTTATAAGTGAAACTTGTAGCTGTTCTGACAACCGCTATAAAAACCAGCAATGCAAAGGGATCTGTAGCAGTTTATACAAACCACACCGCACGATTCTAAACCACTATAGTATTCTGTAATGGTTATAAAACCGCTACTAATAACGCAATGAATGAGATCACTTTGAGGTAGTTTATAGCAGTAAAAAACACTACAATGCATGCATGCGGTAGGCGGGAAATAAAATTTGAATTTTGTAGCTGTTAGCAAAAACCGCTACTAAGAGCCGATAAAAATTTCGTCTAGTAGGAATCAAAAATTGAATTTGACGACAGAAAAAATGGCACCAACAGGACGAATTTGTTATTTAATTTTATTCTTTGTAGCGGTTTTAAAAACTAATGCAAATGTTACGTTGAAATTTTCAAAAAAATAATCAAATTTTGAAGAGAAAAATATAATAAATTAAATTATCAAATTTTTAATTAAATTTTATTCAAATTTTTGTTATATAAGTAAATTTTACTAATATTTTAAGTATTAAATAAATATTATTAGAAAATCTATAATTTATAATTATAAAAAATTTTAAAAAAAAAAAAAAATTTGAAATGTTATTTATAAATATAGGAAATAAATTAGAAAGAATAGAAAATAAAGTAAATAATCCTGCATGAAAAAATATTAGTAAATTAAAATTAAATGATATGAGAAAATAAAAGCAAATAAACAATTAAAAAAACTTACGATTTGAAAATAGGAGGAGAAATATCATAGGAGAGGAGAAGAGGTTTTCAGATGAAAGAAGGGAGAGGAGGAGAGGTAGAGGAGGTGTAAAAAAATGAGAGGGAGACTAGGGCTATTTATAAAGGGCCGGTGACATTTTTGTAGTGGTTTAGTTCATTTTGTAGTGGTTTGTTTGTGTTTATAGCAGTTTTATAACCATTACAAGTAATAAAATTTGCCAAAAAAAAAAACTTACTAGTTTTGAAAAAATGGTTTAGAATGAACTTACTAATAAACTTTAGTCTTCATCATCTTGCCTGAAAGGAGATATATAAAGTCAAATAATGAGAATAATTATAACACACATTAATGTAAATTAAAACATATATTGTTAATTAATGTAACAAAAAGGAACCAAAATTATATGTAAAAAAGAAATACCTAACAATTGGTAAATTGTCATCTCCTTTGGAGAAGAAATTTTCAAAATTCGTTGGTTGGAAGGGTTCACTGTCGTAAACAATGTCATTACTATCATCACCCATGTTATAAAGATCTCGCGGCTTGAGGTGAACCACCATACTCCAATCTTTATGTTTCTCGTCCTCGACATAATAAACCTGGTGTGCCTCAGAGGCAAGAATGTATGGCTCATGATCTTCAGATTCTCCTGTATGAATAAGCCTAGAGAAATTAATAGATGTGATGCCCAATTCGTCAGTAGTGAGTCCATGTGAAGTTGTTGTATTTGCCCAGCAACACTTGAACAGAGTGACAGTGAAAAATCCTTGATAATTTAACTCAATAATATTAATCAGCTTTCTATAGTAAGGAATGCCTCCAAATTGCATGTCATTGTCACTGGTACTAGCATAACTCCTCATTCCAAATGTGCCAAAAACTCTAGAGTTTTGTGTGAGCAAACCCTGATCACGCGCTACTATATGGAACTTAAACCATTGACATTACATGCAGTAAACCTCCTGGCATTATCAAACGAACCATATGCAAGACTTTTGAGTTCAGCTATGTAGGAAGTGTCCTCATTACATATTGAACATGTAAACCAACTCAAAAATTCTTTATGGACTCTCCTGTCAACCTCAACAGATGTTTGTGAACGAACCTATAGCTGCCGCATGACATATATTCTAAATTCCCTATAGTGTTATTTGTTAGAGAAGCCAATGATGCAGAAATTTTAAACATAAAAAAGAAAATCAGTATACAACTTACTAGAGAAAAGGTTCAACTTGAGTACAATTTATCAAGACATGTCTGTGTGCTTGTAAATTCTCGATAGGAGTCAGTTTGAGCATTCAAACACTCCAACTGGCTTCCCAATAGGAGGGAAGAAGTCGCTCGAATTGGAAGGTCTCAGTGGACAATCGTCAATACGAGGGGTGATCAAGACGTCAAAGTATCTGGAATAGAAAGTTCGGTCCTCATCTCCAGCATAACCCTCTGCTATTGACCCTTCTGGCCACGCCTTATTCTTGACATTGGATTTTAATTTTTCTAAATATCTGCATGTTTAATTAATTAATGATTAATAATTATCTATAATTGAGATTAAAATGTGAAAAATTGAAAGAGATAATATAACAATGTTTTAATAGAGTACATTCATCAATACTGAATTGGGCCAGCAAGTTTTGCTTCTCAAACAAGATGGATTGTAAGATGAACTATGACAGTGAAGGATGGAGGAAATATCATCTCCAAATGACTAGGTGTCAAAATTATTTTATTCTGCAATTGGTCTAGCTCCTCTGGTATCAAAACCTTTACACATAACTTTTTTAAAAATAAACACAGCTCCACCAAAATCATAGAGACATCATGAGGGAGTGTGTTTCTAAGTGCCAAAGGAAGTAATTGTTGCATCAAAACATGTCAGTCATGACTCTTTAACCCAATAACCTTTCAAGCCTGCAGATTAATACACCTTGAGATGTTATTAAAATATCCATCAGGGACTTTTATTTTCTTTAATGTTGACAGGAAGATATCCTTGTTCTACTTCATTAATGTAAATTTCGCTGGTTGAAACCTGTCATGATCATCAGGCCAAGCATCTGGATGAATTCTAAGGGCCTGTAAATCTTTCCTAGTAAAGAGGTCATCTTTAGACTTTCTAGGTTCGTCGAGCAACGTGTATAACACATTATCATACACATTCTTTTTGATGTGCATGACATCAAGATGTGGCAGATCAAATTAAATTTCCAATAAGGAAGGGTAAAGAAGATACTTCTTTTCTGCCACTATATTGGCTGACCACGAGAACGTCGTGTGCCTCGTTCAACTTTATCAATCGATGTAAAGTAAGAGGAGGATCTCTCTTTTCTTGTTCACCACTGAGGCGATTTGTTGCAATCTAAATCTATGCTTTGAATTAAGGAACTACTAGTGACCTATGAAGCACCATTTAGGATGATATGGAAGGCACACAGGTTCAGAGTCAAAGTTGCACTTAGGACAAGCCAATCCCCTATGTATGTTTCAACCAGATAATGTTCCCAACCCAAAATAATCACTAATTGTCCATATTAACACTGCATAAAAGTTGAAAAGCTTTTTCTCATATAAGTCATAAGTTTCCACACCAATAGTCCACAACTCGATCAATCCTGTATATCATGGTTGTAGGTAGTCGTTTATATCATTTACAGGTGCCTTCTTGCCAGGAATGATCATGGACAGCAAAAAAAGAGCTAGGTTTCATGCACATTCAAGGTGGGAGATTATACGGAATTAACACCACAGGCCATATACTATAACTGGTGCTTATGTTACTGAAGGGATTAAAACAATCGGTCACCAATGAAAGTTGGAGATTTCTAGAATCAGCAGCAAAATCTGGAAACTCTGAGTTGAACGCTTTCCATGCCTTAGAATCTCATGGATGTCTTAACTTGTCGTCTAGATTTTTGTCAACATCATGCCAACGTATATGCTCTGCCATCTTTGATGACATATCTTTGCAGGCGCGACTTCAAAGGAAAGTATCTAAGAATTGAAATATGAAAATATATAGTAGTTAATTAGCAAAATAATTCTAAAAAAATAATGAAACGAATATTATTGAAGTAATAAAATAATTAAAAATAATAATAAAGCAAATATTATTACCTTATTAACGATATAATTTCTAAAGAAAAATTAAAGCAATTATATTAGTTTATTAATAAAATAATTTGTGAAGAAAATGAAAGCAATTATGATTAGTTTAATAATGACATAATTTATAAAACATTTAAGCAAATATTAAAGCAACTAATACCTTAGAATCTTTACAGGTTTCTTCTTCTGCTTTTTCTCCTTCCGTGTGGGCTTGTACCTTAATGTGTTGCACCTTATACAAGTCTCTCTGCTGGCATGCTCTCCGTAATATAACATATAATCATTTGGGTATGCATCAATTCTCATGTTGTTCAAGCCAAGCTTGTTAATCATCTTCTTTGCTTCATAGAACGATGATGGGAAATTCACTGAGGGAATGCGTTTGTCGATAATTCCAAAAGCATTGACATTGCCTTCTCTATGATGCCACATAAGCATTTTATATGATATAGCTTTACCATGAATGATAGCTTTGAGTACTTTGTACACTTGTGATATAAAGGCTTATTAGCATCATCCATGAAATCAAAAGAACTTTGAGTAGCTTTGTTTCTTAAGAACTCTGGTTTAGGTCCCTGCACTTCTTTAGTTGATATATGTTCGTGAATCCCAAATGCATCACGCACAGTGTTATTGATAGGGTTAGACTCCTCTGCTTCAACTCCCGTTCGAGAAATTGCAGGAGTTGACTGAGCAATCATATTATGTTGCTCATCATGGAAAGACCAAAATGTATAATTTTATGGGAAAGGCTTCAAAATTATATGGTCTCTAACAATATCTTGTGGGTGCCACTTATTGAAATTGCATTTAGGACATGGATAAAGAAGCTTACCATTAGTAGTTGCATGCATAGAAGCAAATTCTATGAATGAGGTTAATCCGACCAAATATCATTGGGACGTAAGCGGCAACTTGATCCATGACTTATCGATGATTTATGTAAGCAAGAGTAGGGGAAAAGATTTTAGAGAAAAGGTCAAATAGAAGTTTAAATGGCACTTTGAAACTTCTAAAATGGTTAAAAAGGAGTAAAGCAACAGTCAAACAATCTGTAGCTGTTAAATAACCGCTACAAAGTGAAAAAATTACTGTCTAATCCAATGGTCAAACATTTGTAGCGATTAAATATCCACAACAAAACAACAAACCATTGGTAACTCTAACGGTAAAAATATTTGTGGCGGTTAAGTAACAGTTGCAAATCAAGAGGTGCCAAATTCAAATTTTGAAAATTGTAGTGGTTATCTAACCACTACTAATTTTGCAGTGGTTATTTATCGTGTGGCAGTTAAATAAACTGCTACAAATATTAGCAATGGAGGGAAATTTGATTTCAAATTCAAATATTTGTTGCGATTTCATAACCGCTACAAATTGTAAACACTACTACAAAATATTTGATTTGTAGAGCCGTTTTTGTAGCATTTATTAAACAAAACACTACAGCTAATACTCAATAATTTATTAAAAATAAAAATATTTAGAAAAGTGCTACAGCTAATATAGGGCTTCCTGTAGCGTTTTCTTGAGAAAACACTACAAAAGGTCTTTTTTGAAAGAAAAAAAAGTTACATCTATTATATCTCAGTTACTGTAGGCGTTGTATCTCACTTGCTGTAGTACTTTCTTAGGAAAGCACTACTAAAGGTCTTTTTTAAAAAAAATATAGTAATCCACTTGCTGTAGCGCTTTCTCAAAGAAGCGCTACAGAAGGTCTTTTGCTTACTGTAGTGTTTTCTCAAAAAAGCACTACAGCAGGTCTTTTTTACCACTTGCTGTAGCATTTTTCCAGGAAAACGCTACAGTAAGTGCCGTAAATTTTTAAAAAAGTTTCCCTCTGTTTTTTTTGTTTTCCCTATCTTTTATCCCCCACATAGTCACATCTCACCGCTCTCAATACTCATCTTCGCCATTTTTCT
>NW_021634984.1:0-32127 GCF_004799145.2 Neltuma alba | reverse complement strand
AATTATATATTGTGTAATCTGATAAGAAATCAATTAAATAAATACGGTTTATATTAAATCCGTCCCACGGATTTAATTCACCTATTCATTAATTCAAAATAAAGATATGACGGAATTATATTTGATTTATTCTAATAAATCAAAGTTGAGATATTATATTATACCATATCAAATCTAGAACTGATATAGATTTAATTTATCCCAATAAATCAAATCTAAGATATCATATCAATCTAAATTTCAAATTTAAAAGTGATAGAGATTTAATTTATCCTTATAAATCAAATCTTATAAATATCTCTTATATCATATAAATATATATACGCGAATATATATATATATATACACGTTCACCCTAGATTATTTATTGAATCTGGATATATCTTAGATTCAATGAATCTGGACATCATAGCTCGTGTTGGGCTATTTTGTGTGCGACCCTGTAGGCCCATATGAAGTTGGCAGTGGGCCATTTACTATAATGACTCACAAGTCGTAAGCGGTCTCTAGCAAGACATCACGACTACCCAAATCATATGAGGATCAATGAACGATGTTACCTTTCACACAACCATATCACGTCCCTTTTGTCACACGACATTTTGGTCATGGATAAGGCATGGAGAACGTCATCCTCCTATTCCTGACTGTTACTTTCTTGATCCCTGAGTAGTCTGAGTATAGAAATGGAACTACCTTTCCATTATAGTATGGCCATACATTTCTCAGACTCACTCATCGAGGAGCCCAGTAATATCTCTCTACGAATGTGAGGGACAAATTCCATCTTGACCATTCACATTCCTCCATATGAAAAACCACTAAGCCTGAACATAGTCTTTATGATCACTCGGTCCAAAGTGACTTTTGACTAGGTCAAAGCTGAGCGTTTCTCATGTAGGAATCCATGATGATCTGAGGTCAAAAGGCATAGTGACATGGTTTGTATATGAGAGAAGCTTATGACTTAACCCATGCAGCTCTCTCAAAACGGGTCGGTCCAACACCTTGTACTCTTACATGTGCCTATGACTTTGATTTATATCTCTATACATCTTCAAAGTCATACTGGTCTTATTTCATCTCTGCTCCCACATAGATGACCGACCAGGGACATTAGGATAAATCATGAGTTATCCAAGGATAGGCATCACAGTAAACATGCAAATAATATGATAACATAATTAAGAAATTCATAAATCAACAATGTTCATAACACAATGATTGGCCCCTAGGGCACAATTTCCAACATTATAATCTTATCTAGCCTTATTTCATTAGGCTTTATTTTATATAAATATCCCACCAAGCCTGGTATGTAGTACTAATGATGAGGTTAGGGAATTCACTCCATGCTACAATTGAATTCCTTTATTTCCTAAGCACACAGCTTTAGAGAGTCTCCTAATATCTAGTTTCCCATCTAGCTAGCTAGCTGGTATTATCTTGATTTTGTCAAATAGCTAGTTTAACATTAAGTTTGACAAAATGGGCTTCTTCCGGGACCACCATAGTAGAAGTTGGCACCCCAATCATCAGAATAATCACCTAGGACAATGTCGTAGCACATGGCTTTGCCAGCAAAAGTGCTGAAGTACTTGGGAGTCACAAAATAATTTTCTTCATTAACAATGGAAATGTCCTTGAAAAGCTAGCCCTCCCAAAACCTGCTCGAGCGAAATATCCACTTCCCATTTCTGTTGTTGTGTGTTTCCCTTCAGATTTCTTGTTCATCACTTCACCTCCCCACTGTATTATTGATGCACTCTTAGACAGGCGATCAAACATAGAAGCTGGCCAGTATCCCACATCTGTATCCCCAAATCTCATCCACCAGTTCCCACTTCGTGGATCCTGCTGATTAATTAGTATTACGTTTATTGTTAGTTTACATTAAACCAAGACAAAAATTAAAAATCAGATGGCATTAGGAGGATCTATATTATGATTGTTTTAAAAAGGGATTTATGTTAATTCTATCCCCAAAAAAAGGTATACCTTCCTGATAAGGATGGAGATTCCATATTGAGAACCACCATCGACAGATAATGGTTGGAGGGTGTTTCCCATCAATACCGTATTGGAAACTTGAACAAAGCCAGGACATTGTAGGTTATAACAGCCAGTTTGTTCATATGAATCACTCTGTTGGATGAAGAAATAATCCATTTGAAAAAAACAACAAAAAGCGAGTGATGTGAAGAAACAAGAAATTGGGTTGATAAGAAATTTGAACTTACTGTCCAATATGCAAAAAGTCTTGGTTTATCATCCCCATATAGCATTGGATGGATCTAGTTGTCCAAATCAAGGAACAGCGTACCACGTACAGAGTTAATACATTTCTTGAATAGACATGTTGTAATGTACTGATGATGCGTACGTGTGATATGTGAGAGAAATTATAGAATACCTGCCAACCTGCTTCGATGCTTTCGACATTATCAGTATCATCTTGATTCATAACCCAAATTTGAGAGAGACTAAATTCATTGCGTCGTTGAACATTTGTCTTCCAAATGTTTATGAATGCTTTGGCTCCGTAATATTCATCTCCCTTCACTTCAGCTGTGTGATGCTACCAAATATTAAAACGCACCGCAAGTGTACGGGTCATAAAAATATATAGTAGCAAATCAAGGTCGATCCTACAGAAAACTCAAATAACAGTGATTAGGCAATAAAAATTCTCTTTTGTTTAAGTTGAGAAAATCAGCATTAAAAGAAATTGGGTGAAAAGAAATTAAAATAAAACAAAACAAAGCTTTCTTCAGTTAATGTAAGCAAATATTAAAAGGTCAACTTATAGTCACTAATCCCTTGCTAGCTTCTTAAATCTTGTTTCACTGAATTGATTAACTTTAATGTTAATTTTGTTAATCTAGAGTTCAATTAGCTACAAGTACCTGACGGTCCACTTATAACCCTCTCTTAAATTAATTATGTAATCTTTCACACAATTACCTAAGAGGCTAAACAATTTGGTCTCACTTATCAACAATTATACGGGACAATTAGGTATAATTCTATCATAATCACAAATTAGATTATCATCCAATCCCATATTACTTAATCTAAGAACTTAATTAAAATCCTCTTTGTCAAGAAAAACTTTAATTCTCAAATTCACAATTAATGGTGGCCAGTCATCAAATGGATAAATAAAAAACAAGATTAAGTAACTAAAATTTAACATTAAGCATCCCCAGTTCAGTGAAAACAAAGCTCAATCCACTAACAAGTTCATAGTTTCTCTAGGCTGTAAAACACACTAGCCACACATGACTTCAAGCAATCTCAATTCAGCAACAATAATTCCAGATTCAAAATCATGATAGAAAGAAAGAAAGAAAGATTGGAAACAAAACACTGTTCGAAGCTCCTACCACAGCTCGTGCTCCTCTGCTCAAAACCAGATTCGGCCTCTCGCAATGTCTGCCTCCTCCCTCTCTCGCTCACTGAACCAGTCGAGTCCAAGAGCAAGAGAAGAAGATGACGTCCAGTCTCCTTGCTGTGAACAGTGTCGAACTTCTCCTCCTGCAGAACCCGTCGGCCACCTTCAGAGAAGAAGTTCCAGTCGCGCCTCACTCCCTTCCTCACTATTCTTCTCGGCGTCTCTCTTCAGAATCCAGCGAAGAAGAAGAAGATACAGAACTGCTCCGCACCAGTTCGGCGCTTTCAGTCTCCGACCCTCCTGTTTGGGCGCCTTCAAGATGAATATCCCCCAAATCCTCCAACGCCCTCGAGGTCTCAACGATTCAAAAATTGCTTCCCCAAAACGTTGTCGTCCCCCATCTCCACCATCAGCACGTGCTCCTCATGATCCCGTTCAAGAATTTCCTAAACGAGCGTTGATGCTTGCTGAAAGAAGAAGAAAATAAAACAAATAAAAGGAAAAATTAAAATGAAAAGGAAAATAAAATAAAAGGAAAGGAAATAAAATATAAGAAATTGAAATAATAGAAAATAAAATCAACTAAATCTTAAACTTAATATTAATTATTTTTATTTATTTCAAACTAAGATTTATAATAAAATCCCCCAAATAATGCTCACAATTAATTTCTTTTCAAATCTCTTTTAAATCATCCAAAATCCTATTGATAACTCTCCAAAAATCACTCAAAATATTCTTTCAAGATATTCAAAATAATAAGTTATCACTGTGGCATACTAGAGGCACCAAAGCCATCAGAGACGAATATAATGTATGTATTTAACATACAAACACACACAAACAAGCCCTCTTTTTAGTCTGAAGTGAAAACCTTCAACTATAATTAATCCATGGTATTGAAAACCGGACCAGATCAACCGGTTTAGACAGGAAATCGATGAAGGAAACTGGTCCGGTTGAGTTTGTGAACTAGGTTCATGGTGACTTGGTGTGACTCGAACTAAACCGGGGTGACCCGCCCAATTTGGTGGGTTAACCCGAGTCCCCCTTTTTGTTTTAAAAAAAATATTTTGATGATTTTTTTTAAAAGTTGTTGATAATTAGGACTTAGTGATTGAATAATTATAGAGAGAAATATTTTGTTTTCATATATCTATTTTGATATTTTGTTGGGATGAATATTTAGTGATTTTAGTAGTATGATATTATAAGAAATTGTAAGGATGTGATTAGTTTACTAGTGATTCAAGATATTAAATTGATATCTAGTTCTTAGTGAACATTGAAATTATTTTTTATTTTTTTATTTATCACCGGTTTGACCCCCGATTTGACTCCAGTCTAATCTACTGACCCTTGACCCATTGCCTTGACCGGTTTAATTACCAGTCCGGTTTTTAGTACCTTGATTAATCCTGGTTCGACTCTACTACCTATATCCAATCTGTCCAACAACACAAGTTTGATTAGTAAACATCAAACTATATTGTTTTCTAAGGCATATGTTAAATTTGGTGAGTAAATTGTTGGGATTGGAGGGAGAAACCCAAAAATGGGCGGCAAAATCCAAACTGAGAAATCCTGAAAAAGGGGAGAGACCAAATTGGGTTAGGAACTGGGGGGATTATGCGTATAAGTGGTCTCCACACTATATCTGAATCCAAAATCTTAGGGAAATAAGTTTATGCTGGGTCCTTCCATTTATATTCCATCTTTTAACCCAACTTTATCCAAGTCAAGTCAATCCACTCCTGACATGCCAGCGTATATTTTGCATATTAAATATAATATACACTTCAAACATTCTAATAAATTGATAACATCACGGCAATAAAGGTACTTCGTGGCTATCCGTAGATGAGTATAATAATCCGGACAGATTTGGGATGCTCTTGTTATCCTTCTTTCCATATTGTTGGAAAGATCCTGATGGCCTCAATATGTCCTCTTTTGTTGTTCTTCTTATAGGAACGGTTCTTTCAGGACAACTTCCACTGTGGTGCCACATTTGAGCAATTGGCTTTGATTCAGTTAACCTTCTTCCTTTTGGAAGAAATGTTCGCCTCATCTTCCTAGAATAGGAAATAATTGGCCTCAGAATTATGAGTTATGAAATCCAATAAAACTAAAACATAAACTTAGATAAATTATTAATTTTACCTGAATTTTGTGATTCTTCAGTTTTGGATGATCGAAAGCAGCTGGCCGATTCAGAATATGCACGCAGTCGATTATGTCACCATCATGACTCTTCTCTTTTTAATACCAAATTAACCCAAACAATCGTAAATTATGTACTGTTATGATAAAAAACAAGAAATAATTTCTTCTTTAAGTGAAACTCCAAGAAAAATATTACAAATTGCTTGATTAATTCTATTATATGTATTCCTGAACATGAAACACTAACGCTTAACGTAATCTTCTTTCTTCTCTACCAACGCTACAAACATATACAGGTAAGAAACAATTATATATATGAAAAAGAAATTAAAAACAGCAGATCGAAAAACCAGTCGAAGAAGATGAGTTGGATACCTTAATAGACTTAACAGCTGGTTCATTCAACTTCTTCAGAAGCTTCCTAACCTCAAGTTGCTCAGCAAATCTACCAATGCCAGTCTTGGCCTTGCTGATTGTGTCTTATTCTGCCATCGCCATGTGCACAGAAGACAATAAAAAGCAGACAACACTTAGCAGCCGAGTCTTCTCATATCCTAGTTCGTACGCCATGAAAGCTGAGAGATATGAAGCAAGCAACTACTTCAGTGAAAATTCTGACTTGGAGATTCAAGAGTCGATCTTGAAGAAATTTATAGGATGACTTAAGATTTTTTGAAATTACATAATTATCCTTCTGTTTAAGGAGATTTTTCATCCAAAATACGTCTATTGACAGTTTAACAAGACAATAAGTAAGCATGCCTTTGAAACATGGAAAACAGCTTTCAACTTAACAAGGCATCTTTCTTGCAGGTTTATTGCAGCTTTCAACTTCTGGGTTCTCATCTTCATGTTCATGGATAAACCAAACATATAATATGGTGTTTTTTCTCCCTTTTTCTAGTGCTGGGAAAATGATTATATATGTTTAGGTTGGACCAAACTTATGGAATCCGACTATGAATTCCGCTAACGTCATGTGTTGCACGAAATGAGATTGATTCATAGATATTATATGTGGTGTTTTGTCACCATTTTAAATTTTTACTAATCTACCAGGCATGATGCTTGATTTTGATTCTTAATTTACTCGATCGATCATCACCATCACCACCTCCACCTTTCACCAATAACTCTGAGACCTTACAATTGCACAAAGCAAAAATTATAAAAAGGGCTAATATTAGTAACTTTTTTTTTTCGTTTAAGATGATAATCTTGGATAATTAGGTTTTCCTACAGGACCACCATAAAAGAAGCGGGTACCTCGATAATCAGAGTAGTATAGCAGTTAGAATGGTTACTGGGATTGAAAATTTGAAATAGTCACTTGCATTAGGAGACACAACTTTACGTCATATCCACTATTTTTTTCCTATTGGATCTTATTTATTATATAAGGATTTTAGATGGATTCCACATATAATGAAAACAAAAATATCAAATCAATTTTAAAATGCAGGTTTTTATTTTTGGATGAACGAAAAAGTTTTTAACGGGTTGAATTTTAGGATTGATCCTTGTGAATTGATTTGTGTTTAGGATAGGAATATACCTAAGGACCTTGCGTAATTTAAACGGAGTAGCGCGGTAATCATCACTTGTGCTAATTAACATAAAGAATTTTGTAATAAGATTAGGATAAGTGTTTAAGTGATTGAGAAGACACTTATATGCACTAAAGATCCTGAGATAAATAAGAGAAAGAATATAAATCAATCGTGTAAGTTAATTAAATTTGCCTTCTTTATTCTATAACACATGAAGTTTTACTAGCTTTCGCCTTTTTTGGCTCTAATTCTGAAAATTATTCATTGATTGTTTTGCTTGATCTAAGATAACGAGGTAGTTTAATGTTATAATAGTAATACGGAAAGTTCTCTTGAGAGAAGGATTTCTCAGTTCTCATCAACAATATGTAGTTCGTCTGATAGTTACGAGGCCCTTTGGGAACACAAAAACGAACTAAAGTCTAAATGTTTGTTTTATAAAAACTTTACGTGATATATTTTAAAAATTAAAAAAAATTCATATAACTTCAGTAAAATTTAAGGGGGAAAAGCTACAAATTTATTCAAATTATTGACACTTTGAAATATAAAAAAAAAAAAAATTCTGCAAACGGTAAACAAAATATAACAGTAATACTTTCTTTTTCTCTAAATTCTTTAGATACATATGAATTGATCTGAATGAATAGTTTATAAGGATCATGGGCAATTAGGATTTCTGCCAGGTCCCCCATAGTAGAAGTAATTGCCCCAATTATCAGAATAACCACTCTTCACATTGTAGCAATTAGACTGATCAGTGTAGGTGGAAATATCAGGAGGAGGCAAAAGTTGATTATCTTGATTAACAACTTGGAGGTCTTTGAAAAAGCTGGCTTTTCCAAAACCTTCTTCAGGAAAACGGCCACTTCCCATTTGTGTTGTGGTGTGTTGTCCATTAGATCCTGAGTTCACAATTTCACCTCCCCATTCTATCACTGTTGCACTGTCTGATAGATTTGGGAACAGAGAGGCTGGCCAGTATCCGAGAACTTGTTCATTCCCAAATTGCATCCACCAGTTTCCTTGTTTTGGATCCTGTTTGATGCAGATTTCGTTAACCAAGCAAGTTACAGAACAAGATTATTTTCTCAGATGAGTCTAATTAGGGAAAAAAGTTCGTGAAGTCAATTATAAAAACATATATCAAAATATAAGTTGATTTTACTTGAAAAAAACAATTGTATCCCATGATTTTATGTTAATTTATAGCTGATTTCTTAATTTTCCCTCCTTAACCCGCTTATTCAAATGGGAAAAATCAGTTCTTGCAATTACTTTTTTTTGGTAATGGCCCTGAAAAAATAAAATAAGGACTAAAGTACATACTTGGTCTTTTAACTTTGTATAAGATTTTAGTTTGGTCCCATAACTTTAAAAAATATATTTTTAGTCCTTTAACTCTAAAATTATTAACCAAAAAATAAAAAAAATGATGATTGTTGATAAAACATTATCATATACTAAAATATTAAATTTAATTTTCAAAACAATCATAATTGTTAGGAAAAAATTATCATTTAATACTAATGATTTTATGGTTAAAAGACTAAAAATATGCTTTTTAAGGGATCAAACTGAAATCTTAAGTAAAAATAAATGACTAAATGCATATTTTAACCTAAAATAAAATAACCAATTGTTCTTGTTTGTATTTTAACTTAAATGTTAGAGATGCATCAAAAACGAATTAGTGGCCTAGCGGAGCTAATGCCTATAGTCTATTTCAGGGTTCTGAGTTTGAATCCTCGTTAAAGTCACATAAATTCAAAAAACAAAAACAAAAATTGAGCATGAAAATGTATGCATCTAGATTAATATATATACCAATAGCATATAATAATTATAAGAGATAAATAGAGAAAGTCCGTTTATTTTCTTATGAATAAATATGAATATATTGGATATATATGGATCCATCAAAAGAGAATTTAAATCATGTCATATGTGGACAAAAGATATAGGGCATTGTGTTTTTATGAGAAAAGAAAAGGATATACAGATCGACTAGATGGAGACAGCACATATTATGCAATTCACAATAATTCATATTGATATCCCATCATCAGCACGTTATGTGTCGAATTTCTTATCTCCTAGCATGTGTCATGTTCTAAAAGGATCTAAACTACTTAACAAAATGCATCTATTTTGATCTACATATCAACCACAGATTTTATTTTAAGCATATTTAACCCGTAACTATATATTTATCTAACTTTTAATCATTTCATAGATTTGATTATTCTCGATTCTCTCCAATAACATCCACAAAATCCAAATGTGCCAGAGGCCCTTTAGATTTATAAGTAAGTAATAATGTCTGTCCATTTGTATTTATATCGTGGAAGTGTCCGCCAAGTGGGGTTATATGTATTCTTGCCAGAATGTCATTGTGTGTGTGTGTACGTGTGTGTGTGTGTGTGTGTGTGTGTGTGTGAAGCAAATTAAAGAAAGATAAGAAGGGGGAAAAAACAACACACGAACCTTCCAGATAAGAATGGTGATGTCATATTGGGAACCACCAAAGCCAGAAAGTGGAGAGATGGTTGCTCCAAGGGCTATTTCATTGTTTGTTTGAATAAAACCAGAGCAAAATAGATTATAGCATCCAGTTCCTTGATACGAATCACTCTGTTATATTTAAAATAACATTGAATAATTAATAATAATGACGAGAGAATACTGGCTGGACATATGACAAATTGATCAGCTTTTAAGAAGTTTAAACTCACCGTCCAATATGTGAACAAACGGGTGTTATTATCCCCATACAGATCTGGGTTAACCTAATTTTCCAAAATACTAAAAGATGAGACAACTAGAAAATAATTAATGTTATAGTTTTTTTTTGGCAATATAATAATAGTTTTTAAATGAATACACACCTGCCAGCCAGCTTCAATGCTATTGAGATCTTGACCAAAAGTGCCACTCAAAAGCCAAATTTGAGAGAGACTGAACTCATTAGATTTTTGAACATTGGGTTTCCAAACGTTCATAGTTGCCTTGGCTCCATAATATTTGTCCCCTTGTACGTATACTATCGCATGCTAGATGATCCAAAACCATCAGAAAAAGATGAGAAAAATTACTTTAAATAAGGAAAATTATGCATTAAAAATATTTTCAATAATCTTTTAATTACTCACTTCAGTTTTAAAAGTAAAAACTAAATAACTAATTTACGAATGTTAATGAAATTAGTTATATTGGTTGTTTGTTAAAAAAAGCCTTGGTTTTTCTAAAATACCGTTTAAATTAAAAACTATGACATTGACAGAAATTTTCTTTAAATGTGTACAATAATAGAGATAATTTAATAAGAAAATTAGAGAAAGTGATTTGATGTTTTAGATTTAGAACCAAAACAATTCCTCAATTAGCTGATAAAGAATAAAATAGAAGCCTGCTATTTCAGTATAATCTTCTGTATTAAGAAGGACTTGAATTCAATCAATTAAAGAATGAACAATTCCATCTCACATTGAGATTAGGTACTTCAGCATATATTCCCTCCGGTTCTTATTATAAGCTTCAAATAATTAATTAATTCACAGATAATAAACCATTAGTTAAAATTAGTTAAAGGCAATAAATAGGTTAGAAATATAATTCTATTTTCAAATATGCTTTTATAATAAATGAGAAAAAAGATGAAAGAAAATGTGTCAGGAAATGTGATAAGAGAGAGTATGATAAAGGAGAGAGAATAATTAATTGTGGGTTTGAAAAAAAATGTATTAAATATTAAGACAAATTCCAAATTGAAGCTTATAAAAAAGACCACACTCCTCTCCAAATTTGAAGCTTATAAATAGCATATGGGGAGTATACACTTGTTTCTTTTTTTCAAGGCTATTATCAATGTCATGTTCCCATGAAAAAATTGCCTAGAAAACCAAAGTCCCGTTTTTTTTTTTTTTTCTGGATTCTCTCTTTTCATTTAATTTGAGCCTGGAATAATACTGAAAAGTACCATAAATCTAGATTGATTTTACTAGGGAAGAGGATCATACTCCTATTTTATTCTGTGAGTTTTATAAGAGAATGACAGGATATATATATATATATATATATATATATTGTACCTGGTGGCCACTACTTTTAGTGATAAGTTCAGGTTGAGGTTGTGCAGATGTGGGTTGAGGGATGCTTTTTTGCTTCTTCTTTCCAAATTGTTGAATAGAGTTCGCTCTCAATATGTCATCTTCTTTCGTTCTTCTCACTGGAATCGTACCTTTTGGGCAACTTCCACTGTTCTGCCATGACTGACTCATTCCCTTTGAATTTGAAGTCACTTTACTTTCTTCCTCAGCAATCATTCTTCCTTCTGGGTGCCAATTCGGTCTCATCTTCACTCATATGAACAATAATAATAATAGACTTCAAACTTTTTAGTCATTACAGAAATCTCAACATAATTAAAAAGGTCGATCTTTTTTACCTGAATTTTATGATTCCTGAGGTCTGGATGATCAAAAGCGGGTTGATTTGAGATGAGAACACAGTCGATTGTATCTCCATCAGAGCTCTGTTTTTAACAACACCAAATTTTTAATCTCAGCAGTCTTAAATTGGACCAATATATTGCTTAGTTAATTGGGATCAGCAAGTAGAAGTCAAAAACAGAGGGAGAAAATCTATTTTATATGGCTTGATCATACTGAAGTTGTCTTGACGACATGAAAATATCAGAAATTAAAATTAATCAGAAAGTAGGAATTTTTCACCTGGATGGACTTAACGGCTGGTTTATTCAACTTGTTCAAGTGTCTATGAACCTGAAGCTTCTGTGTGTAACTGCTATCGCCACCGCCGACTGCCGTTGCGCCAACGGTGACTAACCCACCAGCAATAGTCAAGTATCCAGAAAACAAGAAGCAGATCATCATCATTTTCTCTTCCCAAGTCTTCATATGTCCTAATTTTGCTGTCATTGAAGGGATGAGAACTGAGTATAAAGAGAAAAAAAGTACCTTTTATCAGAATTCTCAATTGGGAATTCGAGATTTTGAAGGCACAGAAATTTATACTATATATATATATATATATATATTATATATGTGTATGTGTACATATATGATGCCCAAGTGGATTATTCTGGACCTCAAAACTACGGTGGGTTGTTGAGGAGAAAAAAGATGGTGTCTAATGGCTTCCTCTGCTTATCCACGCACCTTACTGACTCCTCTTTTTATTATAGTATATTACTTCTAGTTCTAATTATAAGACCTCGTTTATAGTTTACATCCAGTGGATCTTTAAAATTTTGTTAGCAGATAATTATTAATACAAGACATATGTAATATTTATCATGACACAATAAAATATGCATACTCTTTTAGTGAATTAATGTATAATATTAATGTTCTTTTTGTGAATTTTAAATAAATATCAAACTTCTGTATGGTGCTCTTTCAATTCCTAGTCTTTTTTTTTCCCCCTGCAAAACAGAAGGGGCATTTTGGGCATTAAAGAGAAGATAATGGGAGTGCTAGGTTGGCCGCCTTCTGGTTCGCTTCCACAGGGGACCGGGGTACGAAATACTTTCGCCGGGTTCGCGCGATGTTTTTGACCGCCACTTAATAGACGCGAAATTACTTTAATACCCTTCTTTTAATTCCGAGGTCGTTCTTTTATTATGATTATGAATTAGATAATATGCCGGCATTATACATGTATGAATCATATATTATTAATTACAAAAATAATGTCTCTTTTGTAAACAAGTAGAATTCAATTTTTTATTTTTTATTTTGAAAGAACCAATATCTTCCATATAAAAATATGTATTTATGCTGATGAAATATATTTTTATAAAAATTCAAACTAAAATTTAAAATTATTATCGATATTTAAAAAAATCTGTAATTTATTTTTTCAAACATCCATATTATAGGTTAGCTGTTGAATGTTGATATTTGCCTTTTTAGTTGCACCAAAAATGGATAGAGACATTGTTAAATTTAATTTTGTATATGTGTATATACCAAGAACAATTATACCGCCACCTTCAGGAATACTAATATTTTCAGTTTTAGTTCTGTATGGGATCCAGCTCAATGGAGTTGGCAACTTTCCATGAAGATATTATTGATACAGCACTTTGGGCTACAAATGAAAGCATCATTATAGCTTTTTGGTAGTGCTTCCTTTCATTGATTAGAAAATTTGATATATGATCGGATCCATTTAATAATATGAGAAATTCACTTTGAGAACTTTAAGAAACAAATCATTATGCCAAATCAGAAAACTAAACAATCAAATTAGAGTTTTTTGGAAGGAAAAATTACAGTAAGTCTAATGCATTACAGGGTAGAAAAATAAGTTAAGTTATATTATTCATAAAGCATAAATAATATGATTTACACACACACACAGAGAGATAGAAGATCAGACCAAATATGATATATGGTTCGGTGAAATTAGGAAACTATTGAACTCGTGCATGAACTTGTCAAACAAAAAGACTTAAGTATCAGTACTTCACAGGATTTTATATTAAAAAAATATCAATATTAAAATTCAAATTTTTTCCAACCAGCCAATAAATTTTTTAAATGGGCACTTGTCACCGTTTTATCATAAAATGAATGCCTTCAAATAAAGTTATATAATAATGAGATTGGGAAACTTTAATTTGTGGTATAGTTATAAATAGAGAGTGTTAACCGGACATTACAAACTTCTCATTTAGTCCGTGGAGAGGATCATGCATTATTAACTCAAAATCTAATTAATATTAATTTGCCTCTGCATATGTCACTTTTGATTATCTTAATGAGTTTGGATAGACCTGCTTTCATTTGGTGTTTGGACAAAAATAGCAGCAAAAAAAAAACAATGAAACAAATAAAAGTATAGAGATTTTCTCCTCAGTATAAAAGCTGTCATAATATCACTCCACACATTCAAATATACATCAATTTTTCTTTTTTTCCCCCGTAACATGTGTAATTTATCAGCCATTTTTATTAGAAAAAAATTATATCACAAGTCTAGTTTAGTCACAACTCAAGTTCTCAACGAATGTTTTGTCTTCCACATGCATGATTCCACCCCTCTCTCTATTTATATATATATGTATATATAATTATATATGAAATTTCTTAATATATTCTTCCCCGGCCATCGATGCTTGGATGAGGATTAATTAATGATGACAACTGCTGATTCAAAAGTTAAAATAATGATATATAGTATAATTGTTTGATAAATATGTATACTAATTTTTTCAATTTTATATCATCGATGCTCACACGCCCACATGCTAGTTCATATCAAGCCACAGTCATCATTAGGCATATGGTACATATCATTAACGTATCTGTAACCCATATGCTATCATATTCAGGAGAATATAATATAAATTTATCTCTTAACTTATTAGTATAAATATTATCACATATATCAACTATTTTTTTTTTCTAGCCTAAAATATAATGATGGCTTTCCCCCATTTAGAAATGTTCTTGGATATTTTTAAATTCAAGTAAAGTTTATGGTGCTAGTCACACTTTTGATTACAGTTTATATGTCAACCCTATTTTTAATGTGTTTTCTCATATTTATTATTATTATTTTATTCCAAATCTTAAAATCAGGGCATTTAGCCATTCATTGATCCAAACAATTTTAAGAAATACTCGTACTCCTTTACTCCTTAATGTAAAACCTAATTATAGAGTTTTATGTAAAATCTATTTAACATATTTATTAATTTTTTTCAAATTAAATACTCTCTCAACAATAATCAAGTAGCAGATAGAGTGAGAGAATTAAAGAAGATAGTTAGAGTGTTTTAGAAAAATTATGTCATATTAACTAATTTAATTAATATCATTAATCTACTTAAATTAGTTAATTAAATCTTCTATTGAGTACAGGAGGAGTAACTCATATTTCAAACCAGGAGCAGGAAGTTAAAAATCTCCCATAAATAACTTATTTTACAATTATTGGTACAATGGCGGGGCTCATAATTATTTGTATTACAACTATGATTGGAATATTCTTTTTTGTCAAATGACTAAATGAGAGATGAGAATTTGTTTTCACATTGTACCCAATCTTCAAGGAACCTACTATCAATCAAAACATACGTATAAATAAATGGACAAATAAATGGACCTTCATCTAAAACCCAAAAATTAAAAAAAAAATTAAAAAAAAGAAGAAGTGAAATTATGTGCATGGAGAATATTAACAATGGAGGTTATCACTGGAAAGATTCCAGGTACCTTGAAAATTGAAATAACTGATGGCCATCTAATCATTGATTCAAAATGTTTGGCTTTTTTGAAAGCCAAAACACCATAACTAAAACGTAGAATTAAAAAAATGCATTTAATTAATTTTCTCAGCATGAAAGTTCACACATTTTTTTGAGCTAACAGTGATGAGTTAACCACTTGTTTCTATATCATAATCAGCGATGATAAATATCAAATGGTATGCTTCGTGCACGTCAATAAGTATAAAATCTAACATAACTCAAACGAAGAACAGTGCAAAGTAAAAACCTTATATTTAAATGTATGTTCAAAACTGAAATATATATTACACACACTCTCTTTCTGCATATAAAGAATTTAGAATGTTATTTTGTTATTCCATCTAGCGTAGCTCTCTTTGCATCAGTTGTCTTAACCGGTTGGGATTATCTCTTCTACTTTCTTCCTTTATTTGTCATTCATTTTCTGATAAATTAATTAAAAATTCATGATTATTCAAGTTTCTTTTCATAAGACCATACTAAAAACATGATTCCAAACGAAGAAAAGAGAGGGACACCATGCAATACAATCTTGATTTTGAGGTAAAACTTAAATTAAATTGTTCCACTTGCACTACGTACTCATTCTCTTTGATTTGCAATAGGTTGACACACTCATATGTATATATGTATATTTATATGTGTGCGTATATATTTATTGATGTTCTTCATGTCCTAGTTTTTCTCTTACACATAAGGAATTAATGCATGGGTTCCTTTTTGGTGGAGGAAATTTACTTCATAGATAGTTAAACGTGTACTAGTCATAAATTCCAACCATTTGATGGAATGGCGAAAACGCATTTTTAAATACGCATGTAATATTATTTATATATTAACAAAACAATATCATATATAATTTAATGGGTTAGTTTAATTTAAAATCATATGGTTAACTATGATTAATCAAGGAAAATTTTTTATTTTTATTTTTTTAGTAGGCACAGGTATCTCCAATTAGAGACAATCATGTTCAAGGTATTGTTAATCACTAAATGTGGGCATCTCTCTGAGCAAGAATTCAATATGTTTTCAATTTTAATCATCAAAGTATGGATGACATGATTATTAAGATTAGTTTTAATAAAATAATAATAATAACAATAATAATAATAATAAATATTTTTGTTAGGCTAAAATTTGGCAGCCAAACATTTTGAGCGTGTTCCAAATATATGGAAAGTGGGTGACGACCAACTTTTTACATAGGGTATGGCTATAAAAAATTTACAGGAGCTAAGTTTGACTATTTAAGTCAATATAAGTAAAATGTGTTATAATTAAATTAGTTAAAATTCTATTATGTTGTGAATGCAAGTTTTGATGGCTGAAGTCTTTATATTGTTGAGTGGATCTAAGAGTTGTTTAATCAAAATTTTATATGAATTTTAACTATAATTTTTTAAAAAAAAAAAGGCAAAATGATATATTAAAATTTACAAAATTTACATAGTATTAAAACAAGAAAAAAAAAAACTATCCTCCAAAAAACTGGAAAGTACATTAGAAGGAATTAATTTAACAAAAAGAAAAGGAATTGTAGTTATAATTTGACGAGGATATGTATGCAAATTAGTGAATCAAAGTAGAATAATTATAATTCAATTTCTTTAGGAAAAGTTTTGCGATTGGCTTACCTAGCATTTTGGTGTGGCTATGCGACCATTAATTAACTGAAAAAATTACAATAAGTTCCCACATGAAAGAATTAAATATAAAATTTTTTTTGAAATTATCAAATTATTCTAAAGTGTCAAAGATCTCATTGCAAGAGATTTTATTTATTTAATTGCTAGATTGTCCTTATTTTTTTAAAGTATGTATTGACAACTGAAAGAACAATTATTAACAACTTAAAGTGTAACAATTAATAACTATCGCGGCGGGTATTAATAACACATTTTCTCAATGCATCACGAAAATATAATGCATGAGTTGTCAATATCTGCCACTATAGTTGTTAATCGTTATACCTTAAGTTGTTAATGACTGTACTTTCAGTTGTAAATGTATACTTTTTTATTAAAAAAAAAAAGATAAGTGCAATTTGGTAATTAAACAAATAAAATTTCTTGCAATGAGTCTCTTGAAACTTCAGATTAATTTGATGATTTCGAAATACTTTTTTGTATTTAATTCTCTTGGGTATGACCTTATTGTAATTTTTCCTAATTAATTTGATATATGGTGGTGTAACTGATTCAATGAATCTGTATCTTATTGAACAAGTATGTTTTTTTTTTTCTTTTTTACATTGACTCATATTTTTATACCCACACGCAAATTTAAATAATTTGTGCAATTTAAAATACATGTATATGATATATAATAATTTTTATTTTTGGCCATCGATATATAATAAAATTAATTTATAATAAGTTGCACAATTCATGGAAGACTCATTATTTGAACTCCGTGTGATTGATTATGGCGGTGATCAAATGTAATTTAATTAGGCAAAAACACAGTACTCCTCTGGTCCTATATATTTACAGGGCAGAAAGAAAATATTTTCTGATCCTATTTATTTATAGGGTTATGAGAAAAAAAATTTTCGTGAATGTACAATTTTACCTTTCGTTTATTATTATGTTGACTTTATTTACATAGAGTATCATATATATTAAATAGGAATAAAGTTAAAAAATGATTAAATTTTAAATGAGAGTTAATAAAGTTTTGGGTTTTTCTTACTCTATGTGAAACATATTAAAAATGACTTATAGATAAAATTAGGGAAGTATTTATTAGCTGTCAACCCTTTCATATTCTAAAATAGATCGATGATTCATGCGTTTTCATTTTGCACTTTCAAAAGTTCTGAAAGTGTTGGCGATTTGGAGGTACCCCTTATTCTATTAAGCTGGGTATGCTAGCACGTATGTCACAATGTCACACGAAAGAAAAAGCATATAGCTGTGTGAATTTATAATATATAGACACACACACAGAGTGAGAGAGAGAGCGCATTAAAAAATTGGTGTTATTGTTTTGGCAGAGAATGTATATAGTCGCCTGCTCTTTTAACGCACAATGAACAAAAGTTCAACAATCAACTAAATGCAAGATACAGCTAATTACTACCTCTTTAATGCTTAACATAAGAGCTAAATAATTAATTTACAAATATTTAAAAAATTAGTTAAATTAGTTATTTGTTATAAATAAATATTATTTTTTTAAAAATATTCCGACTAATTATGTGTATTAAATATACATATTAATGAAAACTACTTAACATGTGTAATCACTATAAGAATTACTTGGAAGCAAAATAGTTAAGTATTGGAGACAAAGCGGATTGAAATACTCATTTGGTCCTAAATATAAGATTTATTTTTTAGTATATTTTATACTACAAAATGGGTCTTATATTTAGGACCGGAGAAATATTATATTTAAGACCAAATTGACTTTTTAATTAGCTCATATGTTAAGGATTAGAGATAGTAATAATTAATACTCACCAATTCCAAATAAAACTAGTTAAAAGGTTTGTTTGGTTCTGAATAGAGAATCTCAATACACTTTAACACCCAGATTTATATTTTTTTCCCCCTTCAAAATATCCACATTTCTTATAACATTAAAATTATCCATATTGATTACACTTATTAATTAGCAAAGGTTCTATCAAGAGACAGTTTTAACATAACTAACACAGATTTTTTATAAATAACTAACTTAATTAATTTTTTTAATATTTAAAAACTTGTTATCTAATTTTTATCTTTAGAATTGGACGTAGTACTTTATCTATTGGTTATAGGATCGTTATTTTTCAATAAGGTTATAAATTTTATAAACATGTTAAATTAAATATTGTGTAAAATTTCATTTTATAATTTAAAATATAGTAATATATGGGCCATGTATAATTAAACAAAATAACACAGAACATACAAGCATATACTATATACAACAGTTTATGCCGCTGTACAATAGGCGATGTACGTTCTTCTTCTTTTTTATTACCTGGCGCACGTATTTTTTTATTAGAGATGATCTTGTTTGCAACATTTTAAATGATTAACTCTTTCTGTTAGACTCAACCATGAATGCTAGGAGATGTATCTTTTTTTTTTTTTTTGGGTACAAGAAAGTTTAAATTGGTTGAGTCTTAGGAGCTTACCAGGGTTAGCGCAAACTTTTAGACTCAAAGAACGCTTATAGAAGTATTAAAAGATTGCCCACCAATAAAATCCTTACATAGATGAGATTATAAACCGACTCTACTAATTAAACTAACTATGGATCCTCATTCTTCAAAAGGCTGATGAAAAAATGTTATACGTCGAGTATGAGGCCCGATGGGCTCTCTCTATGGACTGGGCTTTTCAATGTCTGGGATTTTCTTTGATTTTTGTTTTTTATTGATGCAAGACCTTCTTTGAATTGTTTTTAGAACGTGAAATGAAACAATTAAAAATGGCCTGGATCGTTGACCGAAAACAAATGGCCAGGAGCAACGCTACATATCATTGGAGAGTTGAGTAAGTACGCACTCGGGGTTACCGGCCCAGTTTGGAATTTGGTTTCTGTTCTTGTAGACTCCGGGCTTGACATTTTTTTTTTTAACACCCTCCAATTTTTAATATAGGAGTTATACAATTAATTTATATAAAAATTTAAGAAATTGAAAAAAGTAATTATTTGTTAGAAATATGTGCTAATTTAAGAAATAAAACAAATTAAGGTTTTATACAAAAATAAATGTGTTAATAGTAATATATTACCTTCGGTCCTTAATATAAGAATTCGATAACTAATTTAAAAATATTAAAAAATTAGTTGAGTTGGATATTTATCACCAATATGTGTTGATGTCCTTAAATTCCTCTATTTAATTATGTGCATTGGAAGAATACCCTTTGATGAAATCCTCTATAATCAACAAGGTTATTTTGACAAAAATAATAAACAAAATAAATTGAGATTTTATATTTAGAACCAAATCTAACGACTTATCCGGTTTTTTTTTATTAACAACCGGAGGTAATATTTTACATTGAATAATGAGAATATGATTGTTGAAACTCCAGTTGATCGAGACCAGAAAATCAAGTTCTCATCAGTTTCTCTGACCACTAGGATCATGCAACACTTTGCCTAATGATGCTGTCTTGGGTTAATGGAATCTTAAACTCCAGAGAGAGAGAGAGTGCTAATAAGATTCTGATATTATGATTAGTAAAGCCAGAAACATCATTAATATCATCGAGTGTTCGTAAAGGTGACGGCACTGCTACCAGCAACTAGCTGTAGTCTGCACCATTCATATATGCATGTTGCAAATAAATTAAATTAAGCATCAAATTAAATGGTTGCATAGAAAATCACAGTGTTACTATATAATTAATGACAGAAATTATAAGAGAAGCATAACTTGGTTTTCTTCCATTCATCAGCACAGCAACGTGTTTGACCTGCTTGCTACCTTGGAATAACAAAATTTAATAAAAGAAATTAAAAGTGGGTTGAAGAAAGCTAGATCCGAAGGGATTTTGTATTATTATTATATTATTATAATGTATTGGGATTTATCTAACCCATACCTTGATTTGTGTAGTCTGTTTTGCATCACCCACGGATTTTAGGGACTATCATATATTATTGCTTTCTCACTACCTTCTGTCCGTGTTACTATTTCCTTATTTCCATTTAAATCTTCCGTGATTACAAAATTAATATTCCATGATCCGTTGTATAGTGCATATTCAACATAGTTTACAAGAACCAAGAAAATTTTAAACTTTATTAACGTAATATTAGAATTTACTAACTTTTTAACCTTACTTATGTTTAAGGTGTATAATTCCCAAAAATATATCAGTCGACAAAACAATAAATTAGGAGTCAGCTTATCCTTTTATGCAAGAACTTGTTTGAATTAAAGTTTGCAAAAACAACTCTTATTCCGATTAAATTTTCAAACTAAAATTGAAATAAAAGTCAAGTAGTATAACATAATTTATAGTTGGATTATTATGAAAAAAATCAATTTGATAAAAAAAAATTTTAAAATGTTGAAATCTTTGAAAGTCTGGAAGTCAAAAAGCCAAAAGACCAAAAAAATTACTTCAACTTTAAAGTCATTTTCACCAAAAGCCAGTTCTGAACATAACTTTGGGCATATAAATTGACTTCTTGGGTGTAAGAAGCTACGTAAGTCTGAGTAACACAAATTAATGTTAAACATGCAACTTAATGGTGATTTGGACCGCAAAAAATACACACTTTAATAAGAGGAGAGAAGTTGATTCATGGCCAATAAAAGTATATACGCATGAATCACGTTACTGCTAATCGGCCAGATAAGCTGTAATAATTGGATGTATTCAAATTTTAAGACATAATATATATTAGCAGTGTAAATAAATTGCTCATATATGTGATTATTTTAAGAATAGATGAAATTTTGGAGGATAAAAACATAGATAATACAGCCAAATATTTTTGTTGGCTTTCACCAAATTTCTGCATAATTTCGGATATAACACCATAATCAGTTCGATCACGTGAGGGTACAGTTTATGGTAGTTAAACTTATAAAGTCTTAATTCTAAAATGCTGCCAGAAACTATGACAAATGTAATATTACGATCAGAACAGATTGAGAAAAAGAATGGTCAAAGCACATATTAACATCTTCCATGTCTCAAGTACTACCAAACAAACTCGGTCTTAAGTAACAAACAAAAATGAAGGTTGCTACACTTTCCACCATGAAATATAAACTACATAAATTATGTTGATATATGTAGTTAGGCTCATAAAGAAAAATTATAAGGTCTCTCATTCACCCTTTCTATAAATAAGCGTATATTTTAAAAAAATTATTTTTATTACTTTAACTAATTTTACCCAATTATTAACCTGCTACATGTCTTTAGTTTAATTAGAACTAATTTGTGCTTCGATTTGTTCGATCAATATTATCAATCTGATGCTAAAAAAATTTTCACTCCCTTAACTTTATTCACTTTTTTTTCCTGTAAATCGTTTAATATTGCCTTGGATCCATAATCATGCTGCGTCATCCAAAGGGAAACATAGCTGCATCCCAATGAACCGAAAGAATTAAATCGGTGATTAATTAATTCATAATGCCTGACTAAGTTCATACTGAATTATCAGTATATATAGTATGTACTATGTGTGTATATGCATATATATATATATATATATATATAACCCGAAGGTTTGACCCTTTTGCACTGAATTTGATGCAAATTCTCCACTTTTACATATGAACGTGATTCAAGGTTAGCCGCTGGATCTTCATCCTCTTCCGAGTTTGACGATAATACCTTTCACAAAATCAAAATAATTAAAGCAATAATAATATGATTAATTAATATTAAAGTAAATTATAGATGGGTCAGAATGAATATGACGACGCAAATATCGCTCGTCTTACACACGCTCAAGTGATTCAAAATAGATAAGTATAATACTTTCATTTGAAAATCTCTTTCAAGTGGCATATAAACTGGTTCCAGTTGGAAAGATCTTGATTAAAATAATACTAATGATAAAGCATATTGAACTAATGCAATGAAATCAGCTCAACATGGCTCTATAGTTATATTTGACTAAGACTACTTAAGAGACAGATACAATTTATATTGTAAATGAAGAAAACTAAACCCCACATTTTCACATATATATATATATATATATATATATATTTATATGGATTGTAATTGACAGTTAGCAACTTTTCTTCATCCAAGGCAATTTTTAGGAGCTAGGTCTCCCATTCAACCGACAATTACCAAAGATTTCTTGATATTATTGCAATAATGTTATTGACTTATATTCAATAAGGTATGAAAAGACGATATATAGTTTTAAAAACTTAATGATCTAAAAATCGATTTTAAAACATGCATGTAACTCCTGCTTATATACATTAATTATAACTTTTTTGGTATGATATGCAGCATTTCTCATGAAATGATTTTGATTGATTACATTTATTAGTTTTTATAGATTAAAACCCATCAATTAACTAATACTGATCTGTCTGATACGAGCATATCAAACAGCTAGATATAGCCTAAAAGTCCTTCCTTAACTTGTGTTACTCTTCTTCAACCATATCAGCTTTCTGCAATACAATAATGTTATAATCACATCATGAATAGTATTAATTAATTGAAAACAGTTTTCTATATATTTCCGTGCCATTTCTTGGTTGTGATAAACTTGTGAGTGAAGCTAGCTAGCATATATTGCACAGAAGACCACACAAAACTCTATCTCTCTCTCTCTCTCTTAAGAACCCACGTCCGTGCCCTTCAAGCGAAGGAACTGGGCAAAACCTAGGTAGCTAATAAGGTACGTAACTCTTAATTTGTCTGGTTTCTTTTGTCCTGGTGGGATATTCACTTGCTTATTATCACTACATCAAGGCCTGTGTTCTTTAGCTACTTTTTAGACTATCCGATTGTTCCTACTGTTTGTTCTTATGGCCTTTTTGTTCATGTCTCTTTGCCTCTGGAGGTATTTTCACTTTAATTCTTTCGTTTTTGTCTTTTTGTCTCTGGAGGTATTTTCATGATTCTTCCGAATTTCTAGCTTTTAGCTCTTGTTTAGACTGAATTTCAGACAGATATATCTGATTAATCCGAAAGTTCCAAAAGAAAATAAAGCAGCAGAAACGTGTTTGTTTCCTTTCATAATGCGTGGATCAGTGTTATGATCTACAAGTAAACAGAATCATCTAAAAGTTACATGGAGATCATGGACTCTTCATTTGATTTCTCTTATATATACATACATATATTTTGATTTCTTTCCAAAATTTCCTTTGGAAAATATCAGAATATAAATGAATGATATATGCAGTCATTTTTTCAAGCAAATCCACCGTCATGAGGCACATATTCTTTTCATTTTTGTCTGATTTTGAAGGGTTGTGAGATTTTTCTGATATGTTGTTGCTGCTGTCAATAGTTCTGGTCTCCACTAAGCCAGTTTATATTAATTCTCAAGAAATTGATGCATAACATATGGCGCATGCAGGTTTGTATATAGATATGAAGGAGAATAAAGATTAATTCCAACCTAATAAAGAACTTTCAAGTAGGATTTTGAAATTGATCAAGTAATTAACGAGAAAGGTTATCCCAACCACCTTAGCTCCTTTTTTCAGGGATAATTCCAGGGTTTACTAGTTAGCTCCCATTTTTTGAACGAGTCATTTCTATGTAGTCAACTGTACTTTGTTTAATATTTTCAGCAGATCTTTGAATTCGATCGGTTCCATATACATGTTTAGTCAGGTGTGCCTAATTGGTTTAGTTTAATTTGGAGTTAATATATAATATTTCCAATAAAATTTCGTTTATTCCTTAATTCCTTCTCTTCTTTCTTAGTCATATATAATTAAAGCGCCTCTGATCTCTGCTTCCAGTGTGAATATGGAGAAATTAGAATAGCCTCGAAATCACCAAACCTTAGCCTTCATTTTTGAATATTATGATGCTGTGCATGGAAAAATTTCAGCCCCTGATTATATATATAACCATGTTTCATCAGTTTCGTTGCATTGAGCCACTCGCATGCATGCATTAAACTACTATATTATAATCTATGGAACATAAAATTCAACTACTCTCACTGCTGTAAATGAACTCTCTGAATTTAACAACTAAATGCACCAAACCGACTCGTTTGATTTAGCTTATTTTAAGTGATTTTATGATGAGTAAATATATGAGAGTAGTTTTATCTCGTAAAGCATGAAAATGCTTAAAATAAAGAAGAAAATTAAAGAGTCAATGGGGAGAGAGATGGACAAAACTGAAGCTTAGCATACTATTCATAAGTTGTAAATAATGTAATTATTTCTCAGACTTCGTATGATACTACGTCGAAAGGGTTATTTCATCTTCTATGGAAATACGTAACCAAGATTGGATTTACATATTTTGTGTTGGTCAGGTATAATTAAGAGAAAGAAGAGAGAAATATACATATTGGAGGATATGCCAGGAGGTGGACAAGTGACAGTTCCTCCGGGTTTCCGGTTTCACCCAACTGAGGAAGAACTTCTTTACTATTACCTCAGGAAGAAGGTCTCTTATGAAGCCATTGACCTCGACGTCATCAGAGAAGTTGATCTTAACAAACTTGAGCCCTGGGACCTCAAAGGTAACAAAAAATTTACAGATTTCAGTTAGATTCAGTGAAGTGCAAGCATGCAATAATATTGTGATGTTGACTTGGGGTTGTGGAATAACATAATATTGCAGAAAAGTGTAGGATTGGATCAGGGCCACAGAACGAGTGGTATTTCTTCAGCCACAAGGACAAGAAGTACCCAACAGGAACAAGAACAAATAGGGCAACCACTGCTGGGTTTTGGAAAGCCACAGGAAGGGATAAAGCCATTTATCTCACTAATTCCAAGAGGATTGGCCTCAGAAAAACCCTCGTCTTCTACACTGGTCGTGCTCCTCACGGCCAAAGACTGATTGGATCATGCACGAGTATCGCCTTGACGAAGATGACCTCCACGTTCAGGTACATTATTTGTCTGAAAATGTCAAAAATTAGCATAAAAAGTAAAACATATGGCCCATGCAGGTCTCGAACCTGCGACCTTCGCGTTATAGCACGACGCTCTAACCAACTGAGCTAATAGGCCACATGTCAGTCAATAACATTTTACTGAGTCTCCATCCGAGGCTTGATTATCACTTTAGATTGCATCTGTGCGTCATCAAAATGTTCTATGCTCATGAAGGCAGTCTATTTTTTTGATATTTTGAGTGCAGGAAGATGGATGGGTAGTGTGTAGGGTTTTCACGAAGAAGAATCTCAACAGAGGCTACCTGCAACCAGAAAAGGAAGAGGAAGAGTACTTAGCTACTCAAATGAGAACAAGAAGCGGATCAAACCAGCAGGTATTAGACCCAAGACAGCACTACCATCACCGTCACCATCATCACATGCAAGCACTATATGATCATCATAACTATAGCCTTGATGGATCAATCCACCTACCCCAATTGTTCAGTCCTGAATCTGCAGTATTACCCAACGCCATGGACGAAGTAGTCGAATGCTCTCACAACTTGTTGAAGCTTACAAGTGGCAGTAATAATGGCGGCTGCGGACTCAATCTTAATCTCAGTAACTATAATGATGATCACTGGTCTTTCTTGGACAAGCTTCTTGCTTCACACCACCACAGATTCATTCCTTCTTCAAATGATCATTCTGGTGTTGTGGCTTCTTCGACCCACCAGCAATTCCCAGCTGTTCATTACCTTTCTGGTTGTGACACTACCCGTGACATTCTCAGGTTCTCCAAGTAGAAAGCAAGTGACGCACATATTCACCAAAACTAATCCCATTTTCATGGATTATATACGTATATGCATGAAAGGGAACATATGTGACGTGTGGCTCCATTATATAAGATACTCGATGAGATACTGTTATTAGTTTGATATACCTTTGTACTGCTTTTTTGAGCATATCAGATTTGTGTCTCCAGTAATATAACTATATAGCCAATTTCTTAGGCATGGCATGCTGATAAATTAGAAAGAAATTTGCCATAAAACTTGTATAAAGATGAAGACTTATATTTGGTGCTCATCTTAGCCCCACCGATCAGATTTCATTGTTGTGTCAGAAATTTTGCTTTAATCAAATAATATTTTGGATAGGGGCCTGGTTGGACTTTTTATTGTTGGGCCTATAAGGTGGGCCTAATAGTCTGGGCCTACTCTCCATCTAGAGGAATGAGCCCAAGTCACTCTAAAATTTATTACTTGACCAGATTACCATATCAAATGATAATCTTCCGATCTTAAATATAAAACTTAGTTTGTATTTAAGAACGGATGGGTATTTTGAAGTCTGTTGTGGCATCAAGGGATCTTTCCCCTCTTTTGGATTAGAGAAATAAAAGAGATGTTGTAATCAATTGGTTTCACTACATCTAATCATTTTCATGCTTTTAAAATAAAATTTTATCTCGTATAATGTAAAATTATTTAAAATAAACTAATTTAAACTAATACAACCTTGACAAAAACATAGAGTTTAGCATGCATTATTTAGTTTCTTTTTCTCTTTTTTTCCTGAATGCATCACTATATAATTGGGGAAAAAACCCAATTTATTACAAAATTCTGAAGAAGACATTAAATGCACACATACACATTTTTAATTGGCATATTCTTATTATACACTGCCTCTGATCCTTAATATAAGAGCTCGTTTGATTTTTATTTCAGTCCTAAATATAAGACCACATCCACTTTTTCTCTTATATTTATTTATTTATTTTAAGATAGTTCTTGTAATAATAGTAGTTCTAACTAATATACTTGATTAGCATAGATACTTAAGAAAAACAGTATTTATTTATTACAAATAACTAGTTTAACTAATTTTCTTAATCTACTCAAATTAGTCAAATAACTCTTATATTAAGAATCAGAGATAATACTAACTAGTTTCCGTGACTAGGTTTGTTAGTTCAGATACGTATAGAAAAAGAACAAACCTGTATATAACATTAATTTCCCAATGACAGGAGACAAGCAAAATGAAAGATTTCGTGAGCATTTCAATCTTTTGTCCAATAAAACAGCGATGAGGTGAAAGGAACCTCAAAAGCATCATTAAATTAATTGTATGGTTCGGAAAGACAGTGTCCTAAACTTAGAAGAGGTAGGCTTCTCTAACATATCCTATTATCATAAAAATTGGCATTTTGAGTACAAAATGACAAATAGCATACACACACACACACATAATATAAATATTCCTTGCATTAATTATATCACTTCTCAATCAATTTTTCATAAATGTACCAATTTTACTACACATGGGGAGACCGATACATGTGGAGGCAGCATGGGACCACGTGGCGCACACTTTCTTTAAGGAAACTACGTGATACTTTTAAACAAAAGACAATAAATATGATTTATCAGATTATCTTACAAAATATTCTAATATTCTAGTGATTTCATGATTTGCTCAATTTTTTTTTAATTTTTTGGTTTATCATACAAAATAAATAGCATGATCATTAGCCTAATTTTTTATACTCACTTTTCTTAAGCACAAAGATAATCTTATCCAAAATACAGTCCAGTACATATTAAATGTAGAGATCACTCCTAATATAAAATTAAGTCTTTAGTCACTCTATTATGAAGAACTAGCTCTTTCTGGTAATCATCATTGTTAAACATACATTTTATTGTGGACAAATACATACATGGGCTAAAGTAAAGTGAAATATATTTGTTCTTTCTCTATATATCGATATCGCGTCTTCAATATACTTGTTTTGGGCATTCTTAAATTAAAGTTAATTTTAAGATGGAAATATTTCTCTGAAAGTTTTACATCCTTGGGGTTTACTTTCTTAATTATTGTCTAAAGTGCAAGTCTCATGCTGCAAGGAAAAGGGAATGAGAACCAATTTGAATTTTGTGCCATGACAATTTACAACACAATCAAGACTATTTATCCTGTGAAGATCGATGGAAAAGTAATAATTAAATAAAGGTTGATTTTATATATAAAAAGTTTATATGATTTATATTATCAAGAGGAGTTCCTAAAAATGAGAGACGCTTTCAAGAATTCTTAAAAATGAGACTAAAGACTTTCATGAAAGTAAGTGGGCGGACAAACCCGAGGGTTTCGGGCAGCCATGGCCCCCCAACCTTCTTACCCCCTCCCCATATAATTTGAGGGGTCCCCGCTCGACAAATTTTAAAAAAAGAATACAAATATATCTATTAATTTCCATACACACAAAACATCTACAACAATTAAACTCAATGAAAAAGAATGCACACAAATAAATTTGACATCTTATCCCCGCCCCCAAAAAAAAAAGAATGTACGCACAAATAATACACATGTCTTTGTATCTGTTTTGAAATATTCAATTTTAAATAATACATATTTCATTCTTTATTAAAATATTTCTGTCATTAATTCACGATAACTTTTCATTGATTAAAAAAAGTAGTGGTAGTATAGTTATATTATACAACTACATATTAGTTTTCTTTTGGCCCAAAAAAAAACTAGTAAACATTATTCTTTTTTAGTTAATAATTTGTTTTTTAACTTGCATATAATGTTAAATAAGTATAGTATATTTTCAAATATATATTGATTTACTTCTTATATATAAAGTTTGAAGATATATTCTAATAGCTGGTCAAAAAGAAATGGTACAATACATAAGCAAAATGTGCAGAAAATACATACTTTATATATAATATTGTTGATCATTTTTTCATGAAACTAATATATCATATTTATGATTCCACTTGGCATATTATTTATGTTTTTAAATATACTATACATAATTTATCATAAATGAAGTGTAATAAATATTTAAGAAAAATTGAATTAAAGACACTTATTAGCTAATTTCTACAAACTTGGCCCCCAGGCTTCTGATTCTAGGTTCGTGGTGGCATATATAAGGAATAGTCTATATTATATATCATTTTTAAGCCTTTACCTACTTGATTTGGCTTTGAAAAATTTGACGGAGCATATATATACAGGATGAAATCTATAAATGCATGCTCTTTAACAATCTTAATTAACGTATCAATAAAAGATGTTAACTTCTCTAAATTTGTGTTATGGATATAGATATGGAAATCAACAAGTTTTCACCTGGTAAGTAAAAACAAGACGAAATATATGTGTTCGCGCGCGCTACAAATTAACTAAAGGTAAGTTAGAAATATTTGAAGGTAAAAAATGAAGAGTAATGGAAACATTACAAAAGTATCAAAGTTTAGGTATCTAGGATTGATATGAAATTGATGAAATGTCATGCATAGGATTAATTCTCGCATATTTCCACACGATCTAAGTGAATTAACATGGAGATCAAGAAGATATTGTAATGAATAATGTAACTGAAAATTTAGTTTTTCTAAATAAATTAGGTGAAGTCGTACTATACATGAAATTAATTGAACTCGCATATAGTTACTAATCGTAAAAGCAGACACAATAGATTCCTTAGTACCACGTTCACAAAAATAATGTACTATCATCACTTCAATATATCATCATGATAAAGATTCGTGATCCCTCATGATATGTGTTCACGGTCCTATATTTTATTCTCACCCGCCTTTACTTTATTGCATTGCCCATGTATGGATTCGGGAACCCTACCTTAAGAGGAATATTTAATTTTTGGTTACACTGCTGCCTGGCCATATCAATAATTAATTTAACTAACTTTTTTAATATCAGAAAATTAATTATCTAATTCTTATATACGAGTCAAGAAACCAGAGGTACTATATATTAACCATCAAGACTGTGTCTAGGTGGACCCCACATGTTGTTTGTACATGTGAAAGCATAAAGCACTAGCAAGAGTATATTCTTGCAAGTCCTCATCATTTCGATGAAAAATCTTAAGACATTATTAGATTCATCGAATCTATACCTCTATGTTTGGAAAAATATTGGAACAGAAAGACACTCTTGTAATAACTTCGTCAAAATGTGGTTTTGGCTCGTTTTAACTGGCCTTTGTACGATCTTTATCAAGTAACATGGTACGTTTTCCTAATTAATCTTCGACTCTTCCAACATATATATGTGATGTGTAAGAAAAATAAATCCAGTGTACGTTAGGGCCTCACCATTTTACAGCCGGGTGGCGACATGGTTGGACACTCTGCACATGTATGGGTGCCTGATTCTGACAAAGGTTATGATGAAATAAAACCCTAGCTGTACGTACTGCTTTCTATTTTGGAGGCAGGGTTATGTGATAGATAATTATATGGACGTAGTGCTCATTATTATGTTTATGTCTTTTCAATTGTACATCAATATCTATATATATATAATATATATATGGGTACATTTGGATTGATGGTAAAAAAAAAAACTTATTATAATAAGAAGAAATTATATCTAATAAATAAATTATATTTAAATTAGAAATCATAGTAATGTGAAAATTTTTTAACCAAATAATATTACACAATTAATTGGATGATACAATCTGCACAATTTATGTAAAATATAAAATGAAAGATAATATTAAAAATAAAAAATATTATAGAAACTATGTTAAAAATTTATAAATAACTAAAAACTGATTGGAAAGTATAAAGAATATGTAGATGTAAGCACAATAACAATATAAACATAAGAACAAGGCAAAAAAAATTTTAATTCCAAAATACTACTTCTACATAAGTCATAAGTAAGTTTTAGATGTTTTTACTGTTATACTTAAAAAAGCAGTTTTTGACCTATAACTCAAATTAGCTCATATATGGCTAGACAATGTCTTATCAAAAAGATAATTTTTATGTGTCAAACATTTATTATGATAAGGTGTTTTTGTTTTGACATCTTACACATACTTTCACACGAACCAAAACAAAATTTATCCCACATACTTATTTTGTACATCATAAAGTTATTTTTAAAAAGCTAATTCAAACACCTCTACGTGAAAAGATATTATAGGTATATTTGATTTCAAATTAAAAACTACACCAAAAAAAGATCCTTCATACTGCTTGTTCAATTCAATGGTTTTCAATCTAAAACTAAACACATCAGCACCAGTTTGATGGATAATAGTTATAGTTTATAGGGATTAAAGGGATTATTACTTGCATATTGGCATATTCATATCATAAGTGGAGATCATGAAGCCTTTTTCATTGCGCAAAAAGTTTATC
>NW_021634983.1:0-41101 GCF_004799145.2 Neltuma alba | reverse complement strand
TTTTTATAATTAACTACTTACCTAACTTTTTTAATCTAATCAAATTAATTAAATAGATTTTATATAAGTATCAGAAGAGTATTATTTTACCGTTCCTGCTTACCTTTCATCAACCCTTGACCCGGTGGGTCTTCCCGGTCCAAAGTGCAGTCCGCTTTTAAAACATTGCTCTGGAGAGCGACTGGAGCCAACCTCCTCCTGCTGTTTCTCGAATTCCTTTGTAGTTTCCTACTCTTCACCCGACTTTCTATATTTTTGGTTTTTCGTCATTCACCACTGTTTCCATCCCACAGAGTTATCTCCGTCGTTTGAGGAATTAGTCCCATCGTCAAAATGGCCAACAACAGAGAAATCGTGATAAAGGAGGAAGACCCTAAAGCTCCCAGATTCGTTTTCCCCTTTCTTCCCTAATTTTAAGTTGATTTGCCTTTCTTGAAGACAACTCTACTGAGGCCTCTGGTAAAGAGGTCGAGAGGCGAACTGGGACTGTGGATGATGAAAGTACTGGGAACGATGGTGCTAAGCCTAGCTTTGTGAGGTTTCCAAAAACCCAGTCGGTTGTTCCTCCTCCTTTGGAGACTGAGGCCGAAGAGTCTGCCAAAACTTCCAATCCTATTATACTCTGGCAGGTATTGTTTTGTTTTGCTGTTTTTGAATGCCTTCATTCGCTACGAGTTGTTGGCTGCATGTTTATGAAATCGAAGAGGTGGACCACATATTAGAAACTATTCTTTCATAAATTTACTTCAAGTGTTTGTCATGGTCTAGTGAAGGTGCTCTAAGTTTAATAATCAGCAGCATAACTTCCAGGTTTTTATGATGGAACCAGAATCTGAATATTGAAGGGAACAAAAGATAAAGAACTAATAAATATTTAACAGAGAATCAGAATTGGAGCTTATTCGATCACACCAGTCTTTTTCGGAATTTTTTTGTGGAAGAATCTATATCCATATCTATAGATCGATAAATTCTCTACAAAATTATTTGTAAGTCACATTGTTTATCAGTCATGAACAATGTGGTTCTCTCTATAATTCAGTAGTCACAAGCTTCATGGGCAGGACATCTTGCATTGGGCTACTGCCTCTCTTAATTATATTAGTAATTTTATTTATAGTCTTCTCTCTGTTTTTCTTACTATTTAAATTAAATTTCAATTTGGAATTTCCCATCGAAAAATGTTTTAAAATTAAATTATTCTCCCATTTAAAATTTTCTATCATGTTGTTATCCATCCTTGTATTAGACATGGAAAAATATATAGTTAAAACTAAAGTTTATGCAATCACATATTGTTTAAGAACCACTGGATTTTGATAATTGAGAGGTTCAATGTCAATTTAAATCTGTTGCTGAACTCTATGGTATCCAAAGATTGTGTTTGTAGATTAAGTTTGTCTTGGAAAAAATTCTATCCTAGAAGCTTTGTAATTTTTGTTCGGGACCAACCAGTCTTATTTAACTAAAAATTTACTTTCTGCAGTACATCTGTGTTGGTACTCAAAAGTATTCAGTCATTAATATGAGGCTCTGTTAGGCTGCCTTTGATATGTTTCTGATAGAATCACAGCTCTGAAATATGTATTATTCAACTAGAAATACTCCTCCACAGAGTGTAGGTCTAATGGAGGTAAACCTAAACAGAGAAAACACACTACCCTATGCATTCGAGAGGCATATGAACTCTCCCCAATTCACTCACCACATTTTCCATACCCTTTCCAATAACCAGGTTCCTGTTATATAGCCCCTCTCTCTCACTAACTGTCAAATGGAAAATACCACAAACACCCACACTCACATGGTTCACATCCCATATGTCAATAATATCCTTATACCCGACAGTTCCCCTGCATATTCTGAATGATCTCATGCTTTGGTTTTAAACCTTGACCGTGTGACACAACTGCATTAGTATTTGGATGATAAGATGATTCCCTAAACTTATGAAGTTAATTGAGTCCCCATCTTATTCGATGTGATGTTCAAGTGTTTTATTTGTGTCACTAAAAGTGTAGTTACCCGTATTTCATGTGTTCAATGCTTAATATGGCGTCATGGAATGAATTTTCTCAAGAAGAAACCCTGTCATCATTATTGGCACACATATCAGAAATTACAAACTTCCTTGCTCCTTCATAACTCGCCGCCTGCTAGCATGCTGCTTGCAGCACATTGAGTTGCAGCAGTTAAATGCAGTGCTCACGCATAAAAAGCTTATTTTCGTTGTAATATGAAAAGAAGAGAACAAAAGACTGACAAATTCCAACAAGCATCCAATTTCCAAATGTATCAAGCATCAAGCACAAACTACAAAATGGCGTTACCAACATTTTGTTTTTTCGTGAATCAAACTTATTTGCTATTGAATTTTTTCTTCCTTGTTTTCTTTTTTCGTTTTTTTTTTTTTGGTTTTGGGTGAATAATTCTCTTTAACATCTTCTGTGGAAATTAAGGTATTTCACGGACAAAAATAAAATTAGGGGAAAAAAAATTAGATAGGGACAAGATAGAATACATTGGAAGTAAACTATGAAAAAGCACCAAAGAAGTAGAAAAGAGAGAGAAAAGGGAGAGAATATAGGGGGTAGGAGAAAGAAGAGGGAGAACAACACAGCAAAGAGGGAAAAAAAAAGAGAAATAGAGACAGGTGGGGAAGGAGAGCAGAAGAATACAGAGAGGGGGAGTCTGGCCATCTAGGAGCACACTTCAGCAGGGAGGGAGGGATTTCGATGAAAAGATTCTCATGTACCTGGCTTGTGATGTGCACAGTGCCTGTATTGTGGGGCACGGTGCACCATCTTGAGTCTGAAGCGACACAACTTTGATGCGTTATATACTTTTAGCATGTATGGTCACTTTGCTATTGAAACAATGGATTTATGGTTAGGGAATGATCGATGTATTGCCAAGAAGGGTACCTTTACTGTAAATGCTTCTATGAGCACCTGACATATTTTCTCAATTTTATATTTTGGTTGGAGTGCCTTGAGTCATGGATTGAACCACATCATTGGTCAGTTGCACAACAGCTGGAAACCCAGTGTCTCACTGAGGGTTGGGGAGCTTCCCCCTATTGATGCCATTTGGGTTAGGCTTTTGTGGTCAATAATGTTTATTGGAGGTTCATATGGTTATTCACCGAAGGACAGATGTTCGTTGCTAGGTAGAAAATGCTGCCGCAGAGGGCAGGTTATTTGTGGATAAATTGGAAGAGACCCATGAAATTGAATAATGATCTAATTAATACTCTTTACTCTCGAAAGTATCCCAAGGGGACAAGGTGTGTGAATGTATTACCCTGCGATCAATATCTTTAAAAAACTCATAAGAAATCTGACGGCCTGAAACCCTTGTAATATATGGTTCTTGTCGTCTTCTTTTTTCCCCCCTTGCAAAACTTGACTTGAACTGGAACATTGCGCCAGGTATAATTAGTTTATGTTGACTTTGATTGTCTTTTGGGCTTGAATATCGCAATCGGCTATCTCGAGACTATATGCCATCCTTGACTGATTGAATTTGTCCATGCTAATCAACTGGCAAAAGGTTTGGCTTGTCGTATATATGTTTGTATGTATGTTTGCAAAATATAACTTTTGCCAATACACACACAAGGACGATTGACACGGTTTATGATTTTTATGGTCACATCAAGCGATAATACTTTTGGACAGTGTTATCATTGTTTGAATCTATCATCTCTTTTTTGTTTTAACAAGTTTAAATATTTCCCAGCAATACCGGGGCAACTTATCTTTAGTATATAATTTTACTATTAATTCCAGGTTTATGCATTGGGAGGAATCCTTATTGCAAGGTGGATTTGGGCAAGATGGAATGAGAGGAGGCCTAAAGGGAGGAACCCCAATGATGAGAATTCCCAAAATAGGCGTTCTTCAGATGAGAATGAGGGTCGACCGTCTGGTAATGAATAGAGATTTTGATTTTCTATATAGCTTGGGTTGTTAGATGTCTGAACTCACTTCGACATCTTCTCATTGGCTGTGTAAATCGCCACTGTTTTATAAAGCTCCTCTTTAGCTTCATAGTATTACAAATCTTTTGCTTGACATGTGAACTTTGACTCTTGCAGTCCTATACTCCTCTTGAACTTTGATGTTGCGTTTATCATTGTATTAAAACCAACAACATTTGTTTCATGAATTGAATTTGAATGTGTATAGGGTTAGCTCTTAATAATTATTCCTACTATTTATTGCCTTGAATAGCGTAGCAAAAATTTATCCCTGCTATGTTTAACTTCATTTGATCGCTTCTTTAAGGCTTTATTTACTAATTAAATTAAGAAAATTAGTTGAAATTAGTTAAATAGTAAAAACTCTTGCAAGTTTTCAAAGTTATTCTTTGGTTAATTCATTAGAGATAGAGGATGGACAAGTCATTTTAAAGAGGTAAAGGCTTTTTGGAAGGTTAATTATAAATGTTTTAAATTTTCTACTTAGCTTGCATTGAGTCCTTAAGTTGTTTATGAACTTTCATGAGTTTTTTTAGCTCAGCGGCTATATAGACCATTCTTTCAATATCACTATAGAAGTACAACTTCATTTGTTTGGGACGTTTGGAACAAGTGTTACCTTTTAACTTTACTTTGTCCACCTCTATGCATAACTTATGAAGGTCCACTGTCATGCTTTCTCAACGGTTGTTTGGTTAGCCATATTTCAACAGATGGAAGGGTAAACGTGGAACCCAAGAAAAAGATGGAATGGAAATAATATTGGAATGGAGAAAATTAGATATGGATAGAATTAGTTAACAATTGGCATGGATTTTGATTAGTTTATGTAGCCCCCCCCCCCCCTCAAATTTTAATCACTCATTAATGTAAATATATTGATTGGTTTTAAGCATTGATATTTGTAACTATAACAACAATGCCTTCCCTATGCAATGATGCACATGGTTGAATGTGAAACTCCCAAGCATTATTACGTTGGAAAAGCTAAAAAGCTCACTGTTTTGTAACGCATCATTTGAAGCCCTTGTCAATAAAATAAAAGCGACTAATTTGTAAGACAGACACAGTGAACAGAGACAGATATGGTGAAATAAAGCAATCTGAGACGTGATATTGTGAAAATTTTGAAACTACAAACCTCAACATGAGAATCGTTCTCAGATTATGTAAGATAGTGATTGAAGGCTCGCCATGGGGCAAAAGCCAGTGATGTAATGAAAAGAATTTCACTTAATGTGCATAAATAGCAATTATGTAAACAAAACAAAGATTTGGAGCAATTATCTCATGCATTTTGGTTAATCAAAGGCTTTAGATACTCATGTAGGGCTTGTTTAGAATAAGGATTAAAGTTTTTAAAAGTAGTTTTTCAATTATGATTAACGGGATATTAGATGAAAGTTTTGTTTTGATTTATACGAACGTGATTATAAGTGTTTATATTAAATAACTCCAAATAAACATTATCCGTTTGAAACAAGAAGGCTGGCAATTTGTACCATATGTAACTAAACTTTTCGAAATTTACTAATGATTTTATATTACTACTCTAAAGTATGTAATAAACTGAAACGTTAGCTATTCTTCGAATCTTCCAAATGTTCCTCCTCAATTATTCTGTCTTGGTAAGGTTCAACGAAAGTATTAATTAAAAAAATTTACATGACAGTTCTTAAAATAAAAGATATCAAAACAGCTATAAGTGAAACCCATGTAGTCTGAACATCACATAAACTATTTGAATAAAACCTGTGTTGTCTAAATAAAAATATGCGACTTCTTACCCAAAAGAATTAAAATAAAAATATGTGACATCCAAATGGAATATTTACATACAATCTAGCATGTTGAAAAATAAAAGTAGGAATACAGGCTGGCCCTACAGGACGATGGGCTTAAAAAGACCAACCTTATGGGATTAAAATTTCAAAAATATATCAATTTGCTAGGCCTGGCCTTCAAGCTGACAGGTTCATGACTGGCCAACAGGCTTTTGACTCATTTTAAAAAATGTTATTTTTCATATTTTTATCAAAAAAATAAAAATAAACTGATGAAATTATTAATATAAGACATAAATGTGAATAAAATTAATTTTTATAAAAATTAAAAATAAACTAATGAAATTATTAATATAATATATAAATATGAATAAAATTAAGTCACAAATATAAAATATCATCATATCTAAATATCCATAAACATCCAAGAAAATTTAAAACATCCATTAACAAGATAATAACATCCAAAAGTTTTATTAATAGTGCAATGTGCAATGGACAAACACTATTATTAATTTTTTAAAACTTCATCATTATTATAATCAATTGTTCTTCTTCATGAATATGCTCTTCTTTCAAAGAAAAAATATCAACTTTTTTTTTTATAGGAATTTCACTTTTAAATTTTGCAATCTAGCTATTATTTTATTTTAGTTTGAGAAGTATTATTGTTGAAACTCATAAATTTCTAATTCCAATTATAGAATCTCAAGTTATGTAAGTATAAAAATTACTCTCTTATCAAATATATATAGTTTAAAAACATCAACACATAATATAAATCAAATTATTATTAAAGTCCAAATTAACCCATTTTTTAAAATTTAATTTTATTGTCTAAAATTAGATCAATCAAACCATTTTGTGAAATTTAATTTCAAAATGATAATAATAACTAAATAGTCTAAATATCATTAACAACATAAAAATAATAATATTAGAATCATACAAAAAAATTTTAAAAAAATTATAAAAGGGCCTAAATGGGTTGGCCCTCGATCCTACAAGACTGACCAGTTTAAGCCATCGACTCTATAGGACTAGTCCTTTTAAGACTATTTTTCATTTAAAGGGAAAAATTCTAAAGCCGACCCTCACAATTTTTGTGCCTCAGCTTGTTTTCCAACTCTATTGAAAGAGGATCCCTTCCCCAATTATCTATTAGATATCATGTTAAATCATGTCTCTTTCTCTCTCTCTCTTTTTGGGTAAAAATTATGTTTTTCTTTTAAAACTGTATACGATTTCTCAAAAACAAAAACAAAAACAAAAATTAGATCTGATCTAATATCACCACCCATAAAACCATGGTATTGAAATCCAACTCAAGGTTGGCTAGTCGACTGATGAATTGATAGATCAGTCTTCTATCCAATTCGATCAAGAGTTTTCAATAAGTTGACAGGATTGAATTATATACATATACACACATATTAATTCCTCACAAACCCTAATCACATCAAGGCAGAAAAAGGTTACGTCTTCCTTTTGGGCAGCAATGACACTAGAGATCCCTTCTCACTTTCCTCAACTTATCACCCTTTTGTTTGAAACATTAGTTCCTTTGGTTTTTTTTGTGTTTTTTTTTTTGGGGGGGGGGGGGAGGACGCGAAATAAGCTACTACATGCTTTGCACAAAATGTCACAGAAACTTGTTAAACTGTGGGGTGGAAGGAGAAAATGAATTGAAATGAATTAAGAAAAAATAAATTTGTACATCATCTTAAAAGTAAATCAATCAAGATATTCAAATATTGCTATGCAAAGAATGTAGTTGATACATGAGTTCTTTTCGGAGTTGGTCTCTCCTTATTTTTCCCGTCGTAGTGAGTGGAAAGGGCTTCCTCCACAGGATAAACATTTTTGGAATCTTAAACCTGAAAGGAAATCAATGGAAAATATGTACCATATATTAAATTAAGTCACATTATTTATAAGTGACTCGTTCCTCAAACTTTATGCAATATACAAAAGGCACATCTAGTTGAACAGGAATCGCTAAAACACTGATGCATACTTAAACGAGCTTCCTCGCTTCTCAGTTTCTCTTAAAATATTATTTCCTCTTATTCTTAATATAAGAACTATATAGATAATTTGTGGATATTAAAAAAATTAGTTGATTTAGTCATTCATATCAAATGTATGCCGGTTTCCTTAAAATACGCTTTCTAGTCATATGTATTGTAACTACCCCAATACCTCTTAATGAAAACTTCTATGTGCAATCAATACGTTTTGGGAAAAAAATTATAAATTTAAAAGACAAAGTGAATTGAAATCTAGTATCTAGATCAAAATGAGCCCCTCATCTAACTCTGATATCTAGGATCAGCGGTAGTCACATTGAGTAGCCTGACATGCCTACATCCAATATTAAATAGCATGAGATACCTGCTTAAATTCTTTTCTATACAATATTGCCGAAGATTCTCTGGTGACAAGTGATGATCATCTGAAACAGACTGCTCTGACCATTGCCAGTCTTTTCTTGGTTGGATACAAGCAACTACCATTTCAGACAAGCGAGCATTAGGTATTCCAACAATTACTACAGCAGCAATCCCAGAATGTTCCAGAAGAATTGCTTCAACCTATTTGAAATAAACAGTATGCTTAAACCTCAATGAAAATTTCGAAGACCACAAATCAAGTAAGATAAAGAATTGATAAAGACAGGGAATCAATTTAATTTAGTGACTTTGGTGGTCCTTATAATTTCATCACAGATAAATTTCTACAAGTGGTGTCATCTTAACTGGTTAATCATGTGCTATCTTGATATTCTAAACATGCATAGCTCATCGACAAAACATAAGATTTAAAGACAGAAATTTTGCTAGTATTAGACCAAGTCTTTATGAAACTATAAGGTACAAAATCATAAATTATAAAAATTATTTGTAAATCGTATAAAACTGTAAAAAAAAAAAAAATAATGACACCATTAATTTTATGGGAAAATCACTATCAGATCTTAAGGAAAAAATATAATAATCTAAAAGTCTTAATCACAAGGGAGCAACCTGGAACTTCTTGTTATTTTTTGCTCTAAAACTTGTTATTCACTAGTCATGGAACTTTTTAGTAATCACATTCCTTCATTGGGACCATATATTAGTTTCCCCTTCCCTTCACGAGAATTCTATATAATAATATCATTCATATGAATATGTTTTATTCTAGTTGTGTGTCCTTTTTGAAATATGAAGCTTTAAGAAATAATCCAAATAGGTTTATTGTCACTGTTTCTACCTCTTCAGGATAGATGTTCTCTCCACCACTCTTGATCCGACCTTTTGTTCGCCCCAGGAGCCACAAATTACCGTTTTGATCAATTGATCCAATGTCACCTGTGTCAAGCCAGACTTCATTTGAGGGATCTAATGAGCTTGTCGAAGTTTGATCCCAATATCGGATCATTACATGTGGTCCTCTGGTTAAAATTCTCCCAACATGGCCAGAGGAATCTGCACATATACTGAGTTCTACATGGGGAGCAGCCTTGCCAACACAAACCCCTTGGGAGTACTTTATTGTCTCAGATCTTCTATTCACAGCCATCTGAGAGGACTGACCAATCTTTTCTTGAGTTGCGTCATAGAGGGTCAGGAATGTCAGTGAAGAGCAAGCCTCAGTCATCCCTTACATATGTGAATCAGATTACAGATAGAAATTAAAGGCCAGTAAGTAAGAACTTCTATTTGTTGGACAAAGAAGACGTAACTAACAAGATTTGAATAGAGTAATATATTCATGTCTTTTTGGTATATCTTTATTCAGTAAATATCCGGGGGGAGGGGTGTTGAGACTATAGGGTGTCTTTGTCAAAGAAAACTCAGAGGAATTCACTAAAGCCTAAAATAAAATCTAGGGAAAAGTAGCACCCAAAACCTTAATGTTATTTCCTAAGTGCATCCAACACCCTAGTGTCATTTTCTCGAAGAATCTAGCACCCCCTAAGGTTATTTTCCAATCATATCCAATACCTTAATCTTATATATGGTTTAATGTGTTGGATGCACTATAAAATTAAAGTGCTAAAAGCACCAAATACTCGATATAGGCAAAAGTCTAACGATGAATAAACCTCGGGCTATTTATAGATCCATAATCCTAGTTCATCTAAACTACTATAATCGTAAAAGACAAGATGAACTTTGTCAAATTTAAAGTATTCTAAATCCTAGATGAAATTAATGTTTGTCTTCAGACCATCAATATGCTAGCACAAGTGATGCTGTCACTTTTCTGAATCATTAAATTTAAATTCTGTCACTACCTTTGCTTCTAATTAAAATTGTAGTTCTTAAGGCTCTGTTTGGTTGGAGGGTTGTTGAGGGAAGGGGAGGAGAGGGGAGGGGAGGGGAGGGGATAAGTGTGTTTGATTGGGAAAAATAGAGGGGAGGGGAGGGAAGAAATTTGTCTTTTAGTGCTCCCCTCCCCTCCCCATGCTCCCCTCCAAATTTGGGGTTTTTTAGAGGGGAGAGAAATATTATGTCTAATATTAATCAAACTACCCATACTAATTTTTTAATATTCCAAGTTTGTCCATCTTATTAAAAATCTTTTTTCACTTCTTTCTCTTTTTTAGCCACTAATAATATTTGATAATAATAATATAATTATATAATTATACAATATATACATATCATATGTATTAATATATACATATCATAACATGTGTGTATTATAATTATATATTATATCGTGTTTGTATTAAAAAAATAAATTAGTCTAAATATAGAGATAAGGGTATATTTGTCAATTTATAATTACCTCCCCTCCCCTCCCCTCCCCTTATGAACCAAACAAGAAATCTCCCCTCCCTTCCCCTCCCCTCCAACCAAACAAAACCATGACCTCCCTTCCCCTCCCTTCCCTTCCCTTTAATTAACCTCCCCTCCCCTCCCTTCCATTGAACCAAACAAAGCCTAAGATTTAAGAGGTCTCAAACGAAATCTTCCTGAGAAGGCTATTCAGACAAATTATGGTAAAAAAAAAGCTAAAAAAAAGCTGAAAAAAAAGCGGAAAAAAAAAAGCGCCATGCCAGAGATACCTACCATAAGCTGATATAAGCTTAGCCTTAGGGAAGAATATACTGGAGTACATGATTAGTTCATTTGAGAGGCTCCCACCTCCGTTAAGTATTTTCTTGATGGATTCCCCACATTTCCAGATCTCCTTGCCCCTGACAGAAGGCCAAAAAAATAAAAAAGCCAATGAAATTATATTTATTAAACAAAGGATATGCAGAATTATTGTTCTTGGGTGAAACCCAAGCTGCAAATAGCAAGACCTTCAAGCAGAGAAGGCGTGACAATTTAAATTCAATATTTTGGCTACTAAAAGATGAAACTTGATCCTTTTTCAAATATCTTTAAAAAAAAAAAAACATATTACTTCAATTAATGTCAAAAAGTCCCATTATCTTGACGCGGTACATTAAGGAAGGGAGAAATCAAAAAGGGCGATTAAAACATGAAGTATTATGCGATAATCACTTGACTTGTAGGCATTAGTTTTAACTTATATCTATAGTTTTCAATCATAAAAGTTTTTTCTTTTACTTTTTTCCATTTTCTTTGTCGGGTTTAAAATTTTACATTTTAATGTTTAGGTAATAAAACTGCAACTACCCTTTAGTCTAGGTGGTTAAATGTATTTACCCTATCATTTAATTCAGCTTTTTTATTGCAGAATATAAATGACAGAAGAGTGAATGGAGCAACATTTTATACTAAAATAAAAGCCGTTAGTTTTTCAAAACCAGTTACCAGTGATACCCGGAACAAGTATGTCAATCAGAATATACCTAATTAACGACACCATATCAGCCATTATTGCGGGGACTGTGATTAGAGATGTGACAGTATATTGCTCTATGGCATCAACAGCCGATTGAGCGTCAAACTTCGGCATCAAGACATGGCAACCGCCAACCATTAACATAGCCATTGCCGATGACAATCCACCAATATGGCACAATGGAGCACTATGCAAATAGATCTGTTACAAAGAAAAATTCAAAAACAAGTAAAACTTAACTTCTCTTTAACTCTTTCAGTTTGAATTATCAAGTAAGCAGGTGTTTGGTACAATGTCATCTTGATCTCATATACTCCCTCCAGCCCTTATTATGAGCTTCAAATAACTAATTTACATATAATGAAAAATCAGTTAAAATTAGTTAAATGCAATAAATAGGTAATAAATACCCCCTCTTTCCATCGAAAAGAATCATCAGAATCTTACATCTAGTTTAATAAAATACCAACTGTATGTATCATTTCTCAAATCAAACACCTCAATCTACATTACTTAAATCAGAACATCAACTACTTTCAGTTCAAATAGTAGTCAGATTTTAGAAACTAAAACAAGAAAGGCATACATCATCCTCACTGTACCCAACAATGGCGATCTTAGCTAGAGATTGTATGAACAGAGCTGCATGGCTTAGGGTGACTCCCTTGGGTTTTCCCGTGGTTCCTTGAGTTGACAACAACATAAGATAAATTTTATGAGATTATGAATTCTCAAAGCATTAGATATGTGCTGTAATAGGTGAAGTAATATCATTAGTCGATAAAGAATTCAAGCCCCAGATTATCTGCATTCAGATATCAAACAGCATTTTTGGAACTTTGCATTGGACATTTTGTTTCTTAGAACAAAAATACCATAACTATGATTTATAAGGGCATCTAATAAACTTTTTCTAAAGAAAATAACTTGAAATTAAACCTCAACATCACATCTTTTTTTTCTTTTAAAGTATTCCATCCCTCATACTTTCAGTGGATGGATATGTAAAACTTGATAAAATCCATTTAATAAAACAATCGACGTAAACTGATCATTGCATAAATTGGTCTCACCAATCACCTAATACCTTCATAAAAAATCATTTAAATCAATATTTTCAACCTAGCAAGCCAATGCTTTTTACTTATGACTAATAATGCTGTGTTACCAAATGATTGCCTGCCAGGAACTGCACAAACTGAGAACAACTTATTTCCTAACGTCATATGGATTCAATTGGTAAAGGTTCTCAGTAACCACAAATCCTGCAATCTTGGCAGCAGAATGATTGATCCATTATCTAAATAAGTGGTCTCACCACCACTTCTCTGGTGATAGTGCTTGTTTACAAACACACAAATCAATGTTGGCAAAAAAATTAGAAAGTACACAAACCACAAGCATAAAATAGGGTATTCTAGAAAAGCAACAATAAGACTTGAACCTGAGGTGAAGCATATTACGACAGCGCCTTCAGGAGCCCAGGAGTAACAAGACGGTGGAAGCTTTGTGAGATGCTTCTTTAGTAATTCTGGAATTAGGACTGCCAAATAGTAAAACAATTATTATGACAGCTTATTTAATCCAAGAAAAAAGAAAATGCTTCATATAGCATATTTTTACATTGGTCCCAAAATTTACCATTCCACTTCTTGACAAAATCTGAGGAAGGGGAGCCTATAAAGACATGCCACCTAAGAGATGAGGTATCCTCTTTTTGGAGGTTTATGAACCAGGTGTAACAGCTCTCATCAGTAACCAACATCACTGGTCTCACGGAGTTAATTGCCAATGTTGTCTCTTTAATGCTCTGCAGGTGAAGAAAATTAATTGGTAAAATAGGTGTAATGCTTAACACTAGCATTTGTACGTAACATACTTTATGGAAAAGGAAATTGAGCGTGCAAAGAAGATAAAGTAAATCGATGCACCAAATGGTTTCAAAGAGAAGGTAAATGACTTTCCAAATATAACACTAAGTTCCCTGTCCTGTATTACAGTCACATTCCTATGTGTGACAATATGCCATTGGAGTTATATGTGAGTCATGCTTCTTCCGCCCCTCCATCAACTCCGAAGAAGGAAAACTTATGAATAGATAGATGAAAGTTCATATTTAACTTAGTTTGGAGTCCTCTAAAAAATAACAGAGGAAGACCAAAAAGAGCGCTCAATGAGGTCATTGAACAAGACATTTTGGTTAACAATCTATTTAAGAATTTGTTCATATTTAACAATAAGGCGTGTTGTATCACTTGATGCTTATAAGAATGAAAGTTGAAATAAAATCACTTCCAAATATAGAGTTGAAGTGCCATCTTGGCAGCAGCAAGGCTTCATATTCAAATTAAGAAGAAATAAAAACAGGTCAATGATAATTCATCACTCATCTAAAAGGATCGATCATGTCAACAGAAAATCTACTTACCCATCGATAGTTCAGAAGAGAAGCTATCCCTCCAACAAATGCAATGGCTAATAACCACTCCAGATACAAATCACTGAGAGGGGAAAGAAAAGAAATCAATAGACGTTTCATAGGATATGATCTGTTCAAATGGCAAATCATTGACCAGTTTCTTCTGCTGGCAAGGGAGAAAAGAAAAATCATGTACAGCCAAGAAAACTTAAGCGAGAAGGATAAAATCTTGAAATCTAAAACTAGATGTAAAAGAGTAATTTTTCAGTGCCCTTCTTATTTTATTCAATTCATCATTATCTTGGAGCGAGACAGTGCGACTTAAAACTTCAAATGCCTTGTTATACATCACACACTGCTTAAGTCAAATTACTATCATACCCTGCTTAAGTCAAATCACTATCTTACAACAATAGCTTTGATCTATAATGACATCACAGACCAGCACGCAAATATAATGTTTCCATTAGAGTCATTACTACTCGGTAGACACCCCAAAGTATATGAATTACCCTATAGTAAAAGGCAAGTCAAAAGCTCAACGTCAAGCAGAGAAGCTTTTAAAGTGAATAATTTTCATGTTTGTCAATAACCACAGTTTTCAACGGGTTCTAGTACTTAATGCATAGCCAAATGCACCCGGTCAGAAATCTCAAAATAAATAACTTTTTTTTGGACTGAAGATAAATAATATTGATATAAAAAGTTTTAGCTACATATTAAAAAAAAAAAATTCTTTTATTAGATTTCAGTGGAAGACAACTTGAATTTTATACAATAAAAAAATGTGCATGATAAAGCATTTCAAAATAAGAAAGAATAATTTACTAAATTAAATCGTAATGAACTATGAGCTGAACCAGATAATTTGAGGAAAAAGCATTTTATTTATCTTATTAATTTTCTCACTGTTTTCCGACAAAATCTACACTGTTGCCAGCTTTATGAGATGCTGGGACAGATTCAGGGCATTTTTATTTAATACACAGAATGGCAAACAAAAGGATGCTAATGTAATAAGAAATAATCATAATGTTTTGATATTATATATATATGCACAACACGAATCATAAAAAATGATAATTACATAAAAGTACACTTCGTTCCACCCTATGCGTGGAGTAGAGAGGAAAAATATTTTTTGATCCTATTTACAGGGTACTGAAATTTTTTTTGTATATATGTACAATTTTATCTTTCATTGGAGGGAGGCAAGGTAATAGGGATTTGGAGGTGAGGATGGGAGAGCAAATTATTCCTCAAGTATCAAAGTTTAAATACCTAGGATCCATTATACAGGAGGATGGGGAAATTGATGGAGACATTTCTCATAGAATACAAGCTGGCTGGTTAAAGTGGAGGAAAGCCACCGGAGTTATTTGCGATAAGAAGGTACCTGAGAAACTTAAAGGAAAATTTTATCGGACTGCTATAAGACCAGCTATGATGTATGGTAGTGAATGTTGGGCAATAAAGGGAAAACAAGAGCACAAAGTCGGAGTAGCAGAAATGAGGATGTTGAGATGGATGTGTGGTCATACAAGAAAAGATAGGATTCGAAATGAAAAGATCAGAACAAGAGTCGGTGTGGCACCTATCCAAGAGAAAATGGTTGAAAATCGCTTAAGATGGTTTGGACATGTGCAGAGAAGGCCTTTGGAGGCCCCGGTGAGGAGGGTGGATTAAACAAGATGGAATCCCATAAAAAGAGGCAGGGGAAGACCGAGAAGAACGCTGAATGAGGTCATTGAACAAGACCTCCTAATCAACAACATATCTAAGGATTGGGTTGTTGACAGAGCACGATGGCGTCGTGTGATTCATGTAGCCGACCCCACCTAGTGGGATAAGGCTTGTTGTTTGTTTGTTTGTTTGTTTGTACAATTTTATCTTTCATGAAGTTCAAGGTTTTTCTTAATACGTGTGAAATATATTAGAAGTAACTTAAAAATAGGATTAGAGGAGTACATCATTTTGAGTGAAAAGCAGAGAGGGTGCACGCTTCTTTATTTTTAAAAAAATATATCTAGTGCCTTAAAATATTTTTTTCAGTGTCATTCACTATTCTAAATTAATATTTAGTGCATTTGGCATCATAAAATATTTTTCTAGAAGCACCTATTCTCTAACACCCTTACACCCGGGCATTCTGAAATATTTTTTAATAGCATCCAATATTCTAAAATATTTTTTTATCCATAGTTAAAATATTTTTCATTAACCCCCTCTATCTAGCATCAAACACACTAGAGTATTTTTTCAGTAGTACCCAGTATATTGAACTAAATTTTAATATATCTGTCATCCTAAAATATTGAACCCAAAATTTATTTAAAATATTAAGTGCTAGGAACAAATATTTTAGGATCCTAAAAATTAGTTTAGGATATCTTGATATAACCGAGCATATCGTTGGCCAAAAAAGGGATAACCTCACATATCGCAGAGAATCAGTACTTTTGCATCATTGGTTTATTGACGGGGGTAGTTTTATTTGGGGGCCCAACCGACCCAAGACCAATATCCCTCGTAAATATTTTTAAAAAATATTTTCATGCAAATGTTTTCCTGTAAATTAACACGTAAAATCACATTTTTGTAAAATCATGTTTTGTTTTTCCCAAAAAGGCCCAAGACCAAAATCAAGCCGCAAAAGCTTGTATTGAAGCAGATGTCTGGAGTTCTGAACTTCTTGATCAAACTTCATTTCAGAACCCAGAAAACGCATTAAATTATCAAAAATTCTCAAGAATGTAAATTAAATAAACGCCCCAGAAGCTAGAGTACGAGTTCGAATCGAAAAACCACTCGCCCCACAAAAAACAAAAAGTGTCGGAGCTGAAGATTGATTGGAAGGGTACCTGTTGTAAGCAGAGATGGCGACAACGTCGCCTGCTTTAATTCCCAATTCTTGAAGACCGTAGGCCAACGCTACTACTTCATGCACGAACTGTTCTCCAGTTTTGTGACGGTCATTGGCAATTGTGACCGGAAGATTTCGTCGGGAAGTTAACAATCGACTCAAACATTGGCAAATGTGAGCATCGGAGTACTTAGCCATTCGGTCCCAGATTCCTCGACGAAGAAGCCCTTTGCAAGTGAATTGTTTTGAGAGCGAAACAGGGAGTCTACCGGGCGGGGTTCAACTAGTGGAGACTCTTGGAACGCTGCTGTAAGAAGTCCCCAAGTAAGCATTCTGTGGGGGACCGTCCAGCATATCTGGCTGGGATAAGAGGGTGATCTCGTTCGCAATCGCATGGATCAGGTAGGAAAGGTTTCCACAATACTCACTGAAAATATGAAAAATATTTTTTTTTTTTTTAATGAAAAACTGGATACAACTAGAAGTCTAGAACAAGTCAAAACAAGACAAAACTGGGAACTTAAACATGAAAAATACTCAAATGAATATTGAAAACTTTTAAGGAGATTTTTCAAACGCAAAAAAAGGTTCAATTTCTAAAATTCCAAAAGTGATCTAAATTTGCAAAATTTCAAATAAACTATAATGAATAAATTGAAATTTTAAAATGTTGGTAAATTTATAATGTTATCTTTTTCTTATTTTAAAAAAAAAAAACCGCAAATTAGTCTTACCATCAGCCTACTGGTGCTGAAGCTGGATGGGCTATTGGTGCTGAAGCTTTGTTGACCGCCGATGATCAGTCATCAAAGTTCCGTTGGCAGGCAACTTTTTGTGGCAATTTTTTTTAACATTCGTAACGTGTTTAATAATTTTTTAAACAATTCACAACTCCATTAAACTTATTAACCGCTTTATATAATAGGTTTTTAAACTTTGAAAAATTAAGGAAATGGGAACATGTTAAACTCTTATATACTTAATATGTACTCCCTCCGTTCCTTATTATAAGAGACACTTGATGCTTATGTCATGTTCCTATATATAAGAGACACTTACAAGTTGTCTCTACTTTTTTGTGTTGATTTACTATTTTACCCATATTTATTATCTCCAACTCACACTCTCTCTCCCTTTCACTTCTCTTTCTTTTAATAATTTAATTGTTCTCTCTCATGCTCTCTCTCTTTATTAATGAGGGCATTTTTGGAAAAAAAATTATATTTTTTATACATTAATTGTTCTTAACTAACTTTAACTGTTTTTTTGATCAACGTACTTCGGTTATTTGTCTCTTATAATAAGGAACGGAGGGAGTATTATTTAATCAAACTAAAATGTCTTAGATTAATAATATTAATTGAAAAACATATTATATAAAGTAGTTAGTAACGTTAATAGAGTTGTGAATATCATTATAAAAGTTGTTAATCACATTATAAATGTCAAAAAAAATCCCAATTTAAAAACCAGAATAACACGTGATAAATGACATTAATAAAGTTACGAATACTTTTATAAGAATTATTAATCACGTTACAAAGATTAAAAAAAATTCAAAATACAAAAGTTTCCAACTGCCAGAGCTAGGGCTGAGCATGTAACCCGAAACCCGGCCACCCGCCCGCAACCCGGCGAAATTGGGCCCGTTTGGGCCCGCCCAAAAAAGAAAATAAACGGGCGGGCTTAAATGGGCGGGTTTACAAATTAAATGGGCGGGCTACGGGCACAGGCACGGGCTGCCCGTACCCGCCCATTTATTTTTTTTTTTAAATTGAAGAAAATAACACATTGATAACCCCAAGCCCAGTTCTGCAGTCCAATAATTGAAAGCCCAGTCCGAGTGAGTGTCCGTGTAGGCGTGTACCGTGTCCATCTCTGGCTCTCTACGTCGTCTCCCCTCCCGTTCCCGTCTCCGAAACCGAAAGAAAGACTGAATGTCTGTGCCTCTGTGGTCTGAAATTGTGAAATCTGAATGTCTGGTCTGAACTCTGAACCGCTTCACGCCTTGTCGCCTTCGCTCTCTCAGACTCTGATCTCTCACTCTCTCCTCTCTAATCTCGTCTTCGTCGGTGTCCCGTCTCACGGCTTCCGCACTCCCGGTCCCGGACTCCCGCTGAGCTGAGTCTGAGTGAATCACTGAATCCTCAATCCTGATCGGCTGATCCCCTCGAGTCGACCTCGAATCCTCGCCTCCTCGCCTCAGCTCGGTCTCTGCTTCAGTCGGTCACCACTCACCGTCACTCGGTCTCTGTCTCCCCTGATCCGGTGATCCCCTCGAGTCCTCACCAGTCGCCTCGTCCTCGCCTCGGTCAGACCGTCACTCACTCGGTCGGTGTCTGTCTCCAACTCCAGGCTCCCAGCTGGCCAGCTCGATCTCCCTGAGTAGTCTCTATCTCTCACGAAGGATCGCAGTCACGGTGTCACCGATCTATAGGTATACTCACAAAGCTGGCAGGTTTCAACTTCCTCTTCCTATATCGAGTTTTCTACTTTTCATGTTGGGTTTTGCATTGTTGTTTCAGCCTGGTTCACGCCCGTAAGCTGTTTGATGAAAATACACAACTAAAAAATGTCGAAACTTTACATAGCATTATAGCAAGTCATCGTGCTTTATTGGATTTTGTATATTATATGTAAACGTAGATATTCATCTGGCCTCATCTGCACAATTCCCTGACCTGGGTATTACCATATTCACTATACTGACATGCATGCGGACTACTCTGGCAAAGGATTATGGTGGTGATGATGATGATGAGTGATTGATGATGATTTGATGATGATTAATCCTTTACAATTTTATATTTGTGATTGTCCTCTTTTGAAGCTTGAACCCTTGAACATTAGAAATTTATGATGGTTTCTGATTGTATGGACTATGGAGTTTAGATTTTGATTAATGGTATTATAATTTTCATCTATTTTGATTTTTGAATGCGAATTGCATGCGAACAGCCCCTGAGCAGCACCTGATTGTTAAACGGGTTCCCCATAACCCGTTTAAGCCCGCCCACTTAACCCAGCCCGTTTAGGGACGGGCTTAAACGGGTTATGTACGGGTACGGGCCACCCCGTACCCGTTATTGCATAAACGGGCGGGCTGCGGGTTTGGGGCCGGGCTGCCCAACCCGCCCGTTGCTCTGGCCTAGCCAGAGCTATAGTGCTAGTTGCTAGCTGACGACCCATCGTAGCTCTGGCATTGGCCTCAAGCGTCGAAACTCTAACAGTTGGCGAGCCAATGAGTCTGGCCTAAGGTTTTTTAATGCCATTATAAATTCACTGGCCTTTCAAAGTTTCAATTTAGTCATTATAATTTAATTAAAATTTTGCAAATTCAAGTCACTTGCTAGGATTTTGAAAATTCAACTATTATATTTTTAGAATTTTTACCCAAAAAAATTATTTCTAGTTTTTAAAGGTAAGATAAATTTAATCACATGTATTTTAACCTCCACACTTGAGTTAAATAAAATCTTAACATTATTATATTTACAATCTATATTTGCTCATGTGTAGGACGATTTAGATATTGGGAATTTTTATATAAACTTTTTTAGAGGTGATGAGCAAAATTATATCATATAATAATATTTTATATTACTTTCGATCCTTAATATAAGATTAGTTGACTAAGTTCAGCAGATTAAGAAAGTTAGTTAAATTAGTTTTTTGTAGTAAATAGATTTTATCTTCCATAAAATACACTTATGAATAATATGTACTCCTCTGGTACTAAATATAAGACTCCTTTTATAGTGTAATTTATACTACAAAAAGAGTCTTATATTTAGGACCAGAAGAGTATTTGAATTACATATTGATAGTAACCCATTAACATATGAAACTGGATAACTTGAGGACAAAATAGATAAATATTAAAGACAAAATAAATTTGAGTTTTATATTTAAGACTAAATTAAATATTAAACTAACTATTATATTAAGAATAGAAAGTAGTAGTATATTTACAATTTATATTTTGTACAAAACGCGGGAGTCTCAATCATTACTTAACAAACATCTAGTCTATGTTAAGTTGAAAATTCTTCCATCATTTTTAATAAGTTGAGGGACAAAATTACTTGATAATATAGGGTCTATTTGTTTTTTTCTTTAATTCTCTTTATAAATTTTTTTTTAAAACAAGTTTTGGAAAAAAAAAAATCTGTCTGGATAATTATTTTAAAAAATTATATTTAAAAATAAACATACTGAGATCGAAGAGTGAATCCCCTCGATGGAGAAATAGCTATTGGGTAGAAAAAAAAATGTTCCCAATTTTTTCAAACAAAACAATAAAAAATACAAAAAAAATACAAAAAATTATTTGGGTTTTTTAGTTTTTGTATTTGGGTTTTTTAGTTTTTAAAAACACATTTCTGTTCTTTTTTTGTTTTTAAAAATTCTTTACTAAAAAAACAAATTGTCACACAAGGTTTTTTGTTTTTTGATTTTAAAAAAAAAACTCTTTTCAAAATAAGAAACCAAATAAGGCTATAGTTTAAGTATCCAACTCTTCACAAAATATTTTTTGACTACTCTTTAAAACTTATATAAACTAAATTTATCTGTTCCAAAACAAAGATATGTGAATGATCAATAAATAAATTGTAATTTTATTTGACTTGATGGGTTGTGTAGATGTCAATATAAATATAATTTTAAAATTAATTTTGTAGTTAAATTAACTATTGTGTGTGTAATACAAATTGAAAGAAATGCGTATGTTTATATGTAGATAAAAAAAATTAGGTGAGTTGAATTCAAAGGTTTACTAGGACTAGGGCACATGCCTCCAAATTCAGAGAGCATTTACAGAAGTACCCACAAATCGTCTATCAATAAGGTTCTCACATTGATAGTGAAATTCAAACTTATAACTTTATCAATTATGAGTCAACTTAACTAGATCAACTTTTATTAATAAAGGGTAATATAAACCCACGATCATGATATAAACTAACTTTTATTTCAGGAAAAATGACTAGAAAATGACTATTGAAATTTAAAAAGACAAAAAGAGCATCCAAATAACTGAAATGACTAAATGGGCCTAAGGTGTGAATATGGGATTATCAAAATTTGGTATAAAGACTAAAACGCCCCTAACGACTTGAGCTAAATAGAGGACACATAAAGCTCCAGAAGAGATATTGAAAGCAGGAAAGTTGGGAAGAGGAAGCCTGGAGCAACACTTGAAATTTGGAAAGAGAAAAAAAAGTAAGCAATTTTTCTGTTCAAATGCTAGTATAGTACTCCTCCAACTATCACCATTTTGCAAACCTTACTTATTAGGTTGGATTTTGCTTGTGGGCAAGTTGGTTTGTAGTATGAGTGGGGTGAACGTGCGGCATTATGTAAGTGAGCCGAGGTTGATGGTGGGGTTTGGGTTCTTAACTGGCTTGGCTGTTGCATGCTCAAATGGGGATGGGCTTGTGAGTGAAGAGGGTTTAGATGAAGAATTTGATGGGGATGAGAGATTGATGTATTGGAAATGGAAAAATAGTGGCAAGTGACTTACATGGCCATGAAGTTTGAGGTGGTTAGTGTTGTTAAATTCATTAGTCAAATTGTTAAATCCTATATTTAATTTGTCATGGAGGAAGTGGGTGTGTGCGTTTTTTGGGTGTTTCAGAAGGTAAATGAAATTGATTATTGGGGAACTAAAATATTGAATTATGCTTCTTTGCTCTAGGTTAGCAAGCTTTGATGACGTTTAATATTAGGTCAACATCTTCAAAGCGACTTACTTGTTATTTTCATGTGGGTGGAAACTTTGCAAAAAATGATGATAGTGAAGTTAAGTACAATAGTGGAACACCAAGGTAAGAATGATAAAGGAGGGTATAAGGCTTGAAGATTTGAGGGTAATGATAGAAGTATAGCCTGGTGTAGATAGTAATAGTTGTGACATTAAATACACATTAGGCTTTGATGATAGGATATTAATAGATCTCATTAATGATGATGAAGCTGATAACCTATTTCAGTATAATGACAGTAATGCACAAGTTTACAAAGCAGCTAAAGGTAATGAGAATGTGGAGGAAGAAGTGGCTGATCCAGACAAACCAGTCACAAGTTTTTTGTTATAGAAGTTGTTAATTGTTACAACGTTATTGTTAATCTATTAACAAATGTTGTAATTATACATTCAGCATCTCAAAATTCTTTGGACTATCACAGCAAAATGATGAGCCTATGTTTGAGCATATGTAGTATAGAGTATACCAACACCTTTACCAGGGATAAATTCCTTGAAATGGAAGAAAGTGTTGTTAAGACTAAGGCAGACTTTTACACATGAAGATGATTTCAAGAAGAGACTACACAAGTTTAGTATTGCAAACAAATTTGAGTATAAATATGTGAAAAATTATAATACCCATATGTATGTCAAATGCAAGGTTAAAGTTTGTCCATAGAGGATCAGTGCGAGAGTAGCTAGAAAGAGCACTCCATTTTTACGTGTGACAACATTTAAAAATAAGCATGTTCATAATGCCTAAGAAAATCTTCATGTGACACATGGGGGAATCAACTAGCTTGACATCATCAATTATAATTAAAGATATTAGGGATCACATAGACATACATCCAAATGATATAAGAAAGAGGTTGGAAAGAGATTATCGTGTGAAGTTGACATACAAGTAGGCATATAAGGCTAAAGAAAGAGTGTTGGAGAACATACATGGCAGAGCTGATCAAACTTATATGCTTATTCCATGGATATGTGACGAGTTGAAGGAAATAGATGACAAAACAGTGACAAAATGGGTGGCTACAATGAACAACACATTTGAGCGTGTATTCATAGCCTATGGGTGTTGTATAGAGGGCTTTATTGCTAGTACTAGACATATATTATATATTGATGAAAGTCATTTAAGTGGATTATATAAGGGGACACTACTTTCAGCCTCTACTTATGATGCGGACAATGAATTAGTGCCTTTTACGATTGCGATTATGATTGTGAAGAGAGAGACACTTGAGGATTAGACATGGTTCTTATATATGATTAAGGAGATAGTTGGTTCAATGTAATTAACAATTATTTTAGACCGACACAATGTAATTATCAGTTCTGTCCAAGCAATATTAGGAGGTGAGCAACATGCGTACTATTATAGACATGTTAAGGAGAATTTCAGTACACAAATGGCTAAGTTAAATATAGGAAAAAGTAAGACGAGTGGCAACACAAGGGATGATGGACTGCAATTCCTAGATGCTATTATATATGTAAAGCTTGACACTGAGTTTGATAAAACAATGGATAACATGAGAAATTTCTATTCCCAATTATTTTAATAGCTGTCAATCATGGTGATATTCACAAGTAGGCCTTAAGCAAGTTTCCTTTTAAACAATAGGACAACATAACAACAAACCTTATGGAGTCATTCAATGCGTGGATGTTGAAGGAAAGACGATATAATATTGCCCAACTTATATATGAGCATCATGAAAAAGTGGCTAAGAAGATGTATGCAGCAAGTATAGCAATGAGTAAAATTCTGTGGAATATGTGAATTACGCAGCATCTCAGAATTCTTAGGACTGTAACAAGTTTTTAGTTATGGAAGTTGTTAATTGTTATAGTGTTGTTGTCAATCTATTAACAAATGTTGTAATTATACATGCAGCATCTTAAAATTCTTAGGACTGTCACAACAAAATGATGAGCCTATGTTTGAGGAAAATACTGTAGAATGTGTGAATTACGTAGTGTTTGAAAATGTTTTTAGCCTACCATATGCAGTATAGAGTGCACCAACACCTTTACCATGGATGAATTCCTTGAAATAGAAGAAAGTGTTGTTAGGACTGAGGCAGACTTTTGCACATACGGAGTTATTCAATACGTGGATATTAAAATAGAGACGATATGATATTGCCCAACTTATCCATGAGTACCGTGAAAAAATGGCCAAGAAGATGCATGCAGCAAGTATGGTAATGAATGAATGGAAGAATGGTATAGACCCAAACACAAATGCAATATTGATGTGGCGAGATTTGCACGCATGTTAAGTGTACCTTACGGAAAGGAGAGGATGTGTGTCCATACAGCAAAAGGAGTCATACATGTTGATCTTGGAAAAGGTGAATGCAGCTGTACAGTTTGGCGAATGTCAAGCATCCCATGTTCACATGCATGTGCAACTATCAAGATTTTGAATTGTAATGTCTATGACTTTGTTCAGAAATGCTATAAGATTATGTCCCAGTAAAAGATTTATGGTAGGACTATGATTTCAATGGTGACAATCGACATACCAAATCGTAATAACTATCGGCTGCAAAATATAGCAAGTTCAAGTGTTTTTAGCACCACCTTTGACTAGTTGACCACTTGGAAGGCCTGGGACAAACAGGCAAGGGCTGCAATTTCAAAACAAGAAGGTGTATCATTGTAGTGTGTGCCAGCAAGTTGGCCACATATAAAGAACATACAAGAATCCAAACCCAAGTTAAAGCTTGATGTTAATAACTCAGGTAATTTTTTAGTGTGAATGGAATGACTTTTGAACCCTTCTTAATTTTTTTAGGAGAAGGGTTGATAAGTAGGCTATTTTTTTTTTTGTAAAGGATGTTAACAAGGTATAATATGTTTTGTGATCTGAATGACAAAGAAACATTAGGTGCTAGTTTAATCTTAATGTTAAATTGTCATTTAAATATAAATTATGTAACTTCTGTCATAAGCCTACTGGTTTTTGGTAAATGTTGTCACTTCAGTGATCAATTCTATTACACATGTAGTAAAGTCTAGGGGTGAGCAAAATCAAACCAAAACCGAAAACCAAACCGAACCGAACACAATTCGGTTTTTTCGGTTCGGTTTTTTTGGTTTTTCAGTTCTTATCGGTTTTTATTTTCAGTTATTTTCGGTGTTCGGTTTTTGGTTCGGTGTGCATAAAAAATTTCAGTTTAAACCGAATAACCGAAATAATTCAAAACGACATCGTATTTGCATAAGATGTTGCTCCTCAATCCTTATATTGTGTTGTGCGTGGCTATGTGCAATGAAAAGGGATAGGCTTGTCTTCTTTTGCTACTGGTCTTGGGCCCTCTTTGTAAACCCCCAAAAAAAAAATAATGATAGCTTCATGAAAAAAAATTGACCGACATTTTTGGACCAAATGGATGGACATGGACCGTGGACAGATGGATCATGAATGGATTCATAAAATTGAAATAAGAATGTTTTTTAAAATAATTCTTTTTGACTTGGTTTTTTTAAAATAATTGAAAGTTGACAAAATCGAAAATCCCCAATTCATTCGATGATTCAACCAGATCAAGAAAATTAGCCCTAACCCTTCTCTAACCTCTCCGTCGTTCTCAAGTCTCCATCCTTGGTCCCTTGCATCCTCACACCTTCTCCCTCCGTTCAATCGACTAGACCCTCATCTCCTCACCTCTTGTTCACATTGTGCTCTAGTCTCGTCGCCGTTCAGTCCTGTCTTCTATTCACTCAAGGTTGAGCTTCTTCAGTTCCTGTTCAGTCCTGTTGTCCAGTGTTCATTCAAGGTTGAGCATCTCCACTCGATCTACTACTCCATTCTGGTAAGTAAACTTGTATATTACTAACAGATTACAGACTTTATTGTTGTTCTTTATGATTATATAGCTGTGATTTTATCAACACTTCAATGCTCTGTTTCTTCATCGCTTTTATGCGTTCAACATTCTTTTCTATCTCTCTTTTATTAATCATTCTCTATTTCCTTTTTCTTCATTCTAAAGATGATTTCTATAATCAATATTAATATAAACGTACACACAACATTACCTTCTTTCGGTATACATTCTTATCCATTTTATATATTGTGAAGGTGAAACTATGGCTGACCAAACAACGGGAGGAGGTGAAAAAAATCAACCTTCAGCTCCTGAGAATAAGGCTTCAACAACCGGGGTTGGAAAAAGAAAAGCCATGAAACTAAGATCAAAAGTTTGGGAACACTTCACCAGCTTTGTGAATGATGCGAGTGAAATTAGAGGTAAGTGCAATTATTGTGAAAGTGACATTAAATGTGATCCAAAACTGAATGGAACCACCGCACTTAATAACCACATTAACATCTGCAAATTAAGGCCCCCTCCTGATCAACTTGCACAATCTCATATAAATTTTAATGTAGAGGATGATAAAATGGGTCTTCTTAGTTGGAAATTTGATCAAGAAGCTATTAGAAAAGCCTTGGCATGTATGATAATCACTGATGAATTGCCCTTCAAGTTTGTTGAGGGGGCTGGCTTTAAGCAATTTATGCAATGTGTTCAACCTAAATTTAAAATTCCATCTAGATGGACTGTGGCTCGTGATTGTTTTGGAATATATATTGATGAAAAAGTCAAATTTAAAGACTACTTGGCTAGTAAAAAACAAAGGGTTTGCCTCACTACTGACACTTGGACCTCTATTCAAAGAATAAATTACATGTGTATTACTGCACATTTTATAGATGACACATGGACTTCAAAAAAGAGAATCTTAAATTTCATTCCTATTTCCAGCCATAAAGGGAGGGATATTGGAATGGAAATTGAAAAATGTTTACTTAAATGGCGAATTGAAAGAGTGTTGACAGTTACAGTGGACAATGCTAGTTCTAATGATTTGGCATGTCAATATTTGGAAGAAAAAATTATAAATTGGGGTTATTCAATGCTGAAATGTCAGTTTTTGCATGTGAGATGTGTTGCACACATAATCAATTTAATTGTTACTGATGGGCTGAAAAAATGGGGCGTTCAGTCAAAAAAGTTAGAGAGGTTGTTCGCTTTATTAGGCAGTCACCTATTAGAATGAGAAAGTTTAAAGAAAGTTGTGAAGATGAAAAGATTCAGAGTAAAAAAATGTTATGCTTAGATATTTCTACTAGATGAAACTCTACTTATTTAATGCTGGACACTGCCCAAAAGTTTGAGGCTGCTTTTAAAAGATATGAGCATAAAGATCCTTATTTTAGATTTGATCTTGAAGTTGAAGAAGGAGTGCCTGAAGCTAAAGATTGGAAAAATGTTAGGAGGTTAACCACTATGTTGGGTCATTTTTATGATCCTACTTTACATATTTCTGGTTCTCTTTTTGTGACTTCTAATTGTTTTTTCTATGAAATTTATAAGCTGTATCGCATCTTGGATGAGTGGAAAAAAAGTAATGTGGTGGAGTTGGCAAACATAGCAAGCAAAATGAAAGATAAGTATGATAAGTATTGGGGAGATCCTATGAAAATGAACAAACTTCTTTATGTTGCTACTGTTCTTGATCCTCTATACAAGTTGGATTGGATGCAATTTGCTTTGTCCAAAATGTATACAAGTGCTGTTGGTGAACAATTGGGGATGCATATTAAAGACGTTTTAATTTCTTTATATAATGAATACAATCAAGGTGTTTCTCCCTCAGCACAACCTGAAAGGGAATTAGTGCGTGACACAAAAGTTGATTTTGATGATGACGACGACTCTGCTTTAAAAGTTAGAAAATTACTTGATATGGAGGAGCAATTATTCATGGATGAGCGTCTTGGTGGGAAAACTTGCAGAACAGAGGTTGACAGATATTTGAATGAAGAAATTGAGCTTAGAAAAGATGATTTTGATATTTTGGGTTGGTGGAAGCTAAACAATCCAAGATTTCCTATTCTTTCTCTAGTAGCAAGAGATATCTTGGCTATGTCAATTTTCACTGTTGCCTCAGAATCTATATTCAGTACTGGAGGAAGGGTTTTAGATTCATTTAGGAGCTCTTTAACTCCTAAAGTTGTGCAATCTCTTATTTGTGCTTAAGATTGGCTGAGGCTGTCACTGCAATATCTTGTAGAAGAAGGGGATGATGATATACAAAAGATAGCGCTTGGTAATATTTTACTAATTCTTCATAAATCATATCTTGGTAAGAATAATACTATATTTATGTTGAAATATTAAGTCTGATCTTGTTCTTTTAATTGCTAGATTTGCAAAAAAATTGCATTGGAAGCAACGGTTGATATCTTGTAGATGCAATATGAAACAAATTACAAGAGTTGCAAGTAATTTTTATCATCTTTATATCATTACAAATTATAATTTTTAATTGACTTTTTGTTGTTGTAATTGTAGGAGATTATGATTTTTAATTGACTTTTTTTGTTGTAATTGTAGGTGGCATTCAGGGAGCAAGGCAGAAATTATCATGTTTTTTGAACTGTTATTATGTTTTTGTTGGATCAAGCAATACTAGATAGAGTTATTTAGTTTATATTTTGATCAATGGATTGATTGTATCAAACTTGACTTTCCCACATTCAAAGCTAGCTGCTGCTTATGGATGCATTTTATAGTCTCATATGTACAAGTTGTTTTGTTAAGTTACCAAGTTTATATAGTATCTTTTTATTTAAACAAATATATCCTCCTCTTAATATGGCTGCTGCTCTTTCTATTTTTTATTGTAAGCTATCTTGTGGCTTCTTTTTTTTTTTTAATGAAAGGTATGTATATATTAATTGAAATCATATAACTATACAAAAGACAAACAGGTTTCCTTTTCGTATCAGGGGTTATCCTTCTTCTTGTAGTGATTCCTTTATTTTGAGTCCAAGCGTCTTTTTTGGTTCAAAATAATAGGAAATACTAGGTTGAATTTGTCTTGGGCTTCAATTTTTCAAGTGGATAGATTTGCAACAAAAAGGCCCAATAAAAGGGCCCAATAACCGACCAATACCGAATAACCGAACCGAAATAATTCGGTTTTTTCGGTTCAGTTATTTAATATATTTCGGTTTCGGTTCGGTCTTAAAACTGTGTAATGTTCGGTTTTTCGATTTTTTCAGTTTTCAACGAAAACCGTTTGCTCACCCCTAGTAAAGTTTGAAAGTTAATATAAACATATTATGATGTTCTTCAAGTGTACTTGTATGCTATTTTGTTAGCACATTTTACCATTTGTTTAATTCCTCCAAGGGAGTTGGTGGAAGTTGCCAATGGCCATAACCGAAGTGGTAATTTTTATTACAAATGTTGTTATTCCCATTACAAATGTTATTATTCTCATTACTGGGGTAGTAAAATTGGCTCCAAATGGATGTTAATTGGGTTGGAAATAAACGAGGTGCAAATGGCAATATGGAAGTGGTAACTTGCATTACGAATGTCATTATTCTCATTATTGGGTAGTGAAATTGGCTCTAAATAGATTAAATTTGGTTTCAAATAAACGAGTTACAAATGGCAATACAGAAGTGGTAACTTGCATTATGAATGTTGTTAATCTCATTACTAGGGTAGTGAAATTGGCTCCAAATAAACGAGTTACAAATGGCAATATAGAAGTGGTAACTTTCATTACAAATATTGTTAATCTCATTACTTGTATAGTGAAATTTGCTCCAAATAGATGTAATTAAATAACCAGGTTGCAAATGCCATCACGGAAATGGTAACTTTCATTACAAATGTTGTTAATATCATTACTTGTGTAGTAAAATTGGCTCCAAATAGATGTAATTTGGGTTTCAAATAAATGAGTTGCAAATGCCATCACGAAAGTGGTAACATTTATTATGAATGTTGTTAATCTCACTACTTGTGTAGTGAAATTAGCTCCAATAGATGTTAAGTAGGTTGGAAATAAATGAGTTGCAAATGACAATACGAAAGTGACAACTTTCATTACGAATGTTGTTAAGCTCATTACTTGTGTAGTGACATTGGCTCCAAATAGATGTAATTTGGGTTCAAATATATGAGTTGCAAATGCCATTACGGAAGTGGTAACTTTTATTACGAATGTTGTTAATCTCATTACTTGCGTAGTGAAATTGGCTCCAAATGGATGTTAATTGGGTTTCAAATAAACGAGTTGCAAATGTTATTACAGAAGTCAAAACTTTCATTATGCATGTTGTAATTACCATTACTTGTTTAGTGAAATTAGCCCAAAAAGGATTTAAATTAGGTAAACAAATATCATAACTTATAACCTACAATAATAAGTCAAATATCATCACAATAGTTGGACACTACATTGACAAGTATTATATGCTTAATCTACGTAATATTTACTACTATCATAGATGTTGTTTTTGGGTCAGCATGATGGCTTGATTTGATGAAAGCAAGCTCAATACTTCGTCACGTTTTGAATTAAGGTTGTGATTAACTAGTCACCATATAAGGTTTCGTTGGAATTCAGCTACTTGTTCGTGTGTATAGTCAAGTATGACATCGGCCTTCTATTTACATAACAATATTAATATGTGAACACCATAGTCTCGCTTGCACATGAAAACATTCCAACAATATAAATGAATAAAAAAACAAAATAGAACAGCATTTACACATTATAATATCAACAACTTCAACCACTCACTGATTGTTTTGTTATGGAATTGGGACCCAAATAATATCACTCATTTTCTTCTTCTTCTTCTTCCTAATGGCATTAGGTTTAACTATGTCAATAATGTCATAAAATTGATTCCTCTAAACAATATATAGTTGCATTTATAAATAAAATAGTAAATGAAATGTAAATCATACAAGATGAGTTATATTATCCATACACATCTAGTGACTACGATCATAATGTCATCATTAATTACATCCTTCTTTTCACTCTTCTTCTTCCCATCTAAATTTGGCTTCATTAAGTCCAGGACATAGAAATTCATTATACTAGGCTCAAGCACAACACAGAACCAGTGAGCGCCAACAAGTGTGGATCCAAATATCAAATCACATTCTCCTATGTTGTAACCTATAATTTTAGGTAAAAATTGATTCTTTTGTTTTGTAGCAACCCAGCTCTCTGGGTTATTAGCCATTATTGTCTACAACATGAACGTGTTAGTCATTTATCAGCACAATCCACAAAATACTGACATATCAACAAGCTTATAATAAATTCGGTATAAAAAATGTGCCACTTGACTTGTCCTTCCTTCTTCATATCAGCCATTAATATCTTACACACAATTGACATCAACTGTATGCAAAGAAATGATAGTTATCATTAACTTAAAACACAACATCAACTAAAAAATTAAATCACCTAATCACAAATATTATGCTTACCTGGTTACCTATTTTCTCAATTCCACCAAGTGTCTTGGCTAATCTCGAGTAATATCTTTATCAGAGATTTTAACCAAAGGCTTAAAAATATGTTGTTACTATCATTATACGTGTAGTTAATTAGTACAAAACAGTAATAAATATCATTAAGTGGGTAGTGAATAAGTACTTGCTTGTCACCCTCCTTACTTAAACACATATGGGAAATTATGTCAAAAAACCGATCCTTGTCATCTATGTCCTCTTTCTCCTCTTAATTGGCTTTGTCAAAATCCATTGAGAATTTATAGCCAATTTCATCTCTCTTTGCGATCTCCTGAGTTGAAATCCCCTGTCCATAGGGCAAGGGGCAGGGGAGAATCCATATTTCCTATTTCTACTTCTTACAGCTCAACACCAATCTCTTCGCCCTTATCCGAGTCATCTCCATCGTCATCTTCCTCATTTGAGTCATCTCCATCATCATCTTCCTGATCTGACTCATCTCCATCACCACCTCGTTGATTAGAGTCATGTCCATCATGATCATTAGGGTCCTCATCGCCAAATGCATCATCATATTCTCCCTTATCCTCATCTACAACTTCAATAGGCTCCTCATATCGATCTTTATTAGGCTCCTCATCTCCTGCAAAATAGTTTTCCTCTATCGTTATCTACACCTTATGTAGCTCATCTTTTTATGCACTAATAAGCTTTTTATTGCTTAATTCGATCAGAGCCATCAATCATCCATGCAATTTCTGCAACTCCTGCATGAAATAATTTAAAAAGATTAAACCAATGAACAAAAAACTGGATCGGACCGGCCGATTCAGACCGAAAACTGACGAATCGGTTAGGTTCATCCTCTAAACCAGTACATCTTTGAGCCGGTATGAACCGGTCTAAACCGGAATGACCTGGTAATAACTGGACAACCCGCTAGATTGGAAGGGTTAACCGACTCCCTCAAAAATACCCCAAAAAAATGCAGAAATGAGCATGAAGAAAAAAGAAAATTCATGGAGAAAAAGAAGAAAGGGTAAGAAGGGAAGGAGGAAGGTAGAGAAAAGAGATCAGGTGTGGAGGAGGAAGGAGAAGGGAGGACGAAGAGGGAGGAGAATGAGAGGAGCTTGCGAAGCTTCTTTTGATCTTTGCATTCTTGCTACAACTTCAGCTTCCTAAGCCATTGAAGAAAGGAAGAGCAGAAGAGAAGATAATGAAAATGGTTCAAAGTGAAATGAAAGAGAATGGACAATATAGAAAGGACAAGAGAGGGAAGAGGAGTAGTTTTAAATTTCAATTTTTGACTGGCTAGAAAAGCACCACGTCAAATCAAAAAGAATAGAATAGTTGGGTCACATTACAAAGCATTAATAAGCCTATGGGTATGTTACAGACTTTTTCCTTCTTTTTCGTCTTTCAAAGCACAAATCATTTTTTTTAATTTTATCTCTACACATTCTCTTTTTTTCTATAAAAAAAAATCTCTACTTCCCACCAATTCCTATACTTATAGTAATTATAATAAAACTATAAAATCAAATATAAGGAAGAAAGTTTGGTGAAAAAAGAAAGGAGAGGAGTTCTTTATTATTATAATTCATATAATATAAGTGTTACTTTTTTTATTTAGTAGGATGTTTTTAAATATTAGTTTTATTAAAAAAATTTTATAACCAAATATAAATATTTTCGTAGTCAAAATTTTTTATATCAAATATAATACTTTAATGATTCTAGTAAGGTAAATATAAATATTCTCAAAATTATTGTATTTTATTATTGTTACAATTTAGTTATTATTGTATTTTTTACATTATTTTGTTATTATCATTTAAATTGTATTATTTAAATATAACCGGTCTGACCCCAAGTTGATCCCGATCTGACCCATTAACCCTTAAACCATTACTTCAATCGGTTGAGTGTCTGGTCCGGTTTTTTGTACCTTGGATTAAACACTTTTTTCGTGACATTATTTGTTAATGCAGATGAAAATTACTAGGAAAACATACACCGGGTGTAAATCTGCCACTTTTATGTTTTCTTTTATCTTTCTCATTTCTATCCGTAGTTCTCTTCCCCTTATGCAATAAAACCCTAAAGCTTTCCCTCTTTTTCTTTGTCATCTTCCTTATCCTCTGATTAGTCCAGAATTGAATAGCATTTATTGACCCTCGTTTAACAGCTTTTGATAGTGGGAAGTGCTCAGCAAAATATAACTGCAACAGCAAATAATTAACTTCTAATTCTTCAATTAAAGAAAACAATAAAAAGTATAGGTAAGAAATACATACCAACAGGAGGTAGATGCGTCCTCCCACATTGCAACTTTCTTCATCTTCATCTTCATCTTCATCTTTCTTTGCTTTTATATACACTTTCACATAATTTCCCATCTCTTTCCACATGTTCTTGACAATGTACGTGGCCTAATCAAATTAGTGAAATCCTTTCACAGTATAACACTTAACTCTTATTAGCTTGTCACTCACGGTTATTTGAGAAGTAGGAGTTAATGACTTATATTGTCGAACTGAGCAACGAGTGTTAAAAGCAACTTTTTTCTTTCTCTTCTTCTCCATCCCTTCCTTTCTTGATTGCTAAACCTTATCATTATATTTCTTCTGCTCCACTGGTGTCAGCTGCTTCCATGCCTTTGATGCCTCTATAACTTGTTCTGACATATTCTTGAACTTCCTCCCTGCCTTAAGAAATTTTTTTTTTTAGACAACATGTACCCATTCCTTACTTCTTCACTTGGCTCTTCTTCTAGAACAAGCATATGATTACAACAAATAGATAGGATGCTTGCTAATGAAAACAAGATGCAAAAAGGAGGATTTAACAATTATGGTACACAATGAATAACTAAATTTGGTTAGTTCTATTAACAAATAAATTTAATTGTAATAACAGGTCAACTTTCTTTGCCTTACAAAAAAGTTGTCATTGCCAATATAAATATAGTCATTCGCATCCTAAGTGTTGTTATTTCACCACAAAACCAATCACAACTATTTACTACTCAGATAACCAAATTTGTTGATCAAGTGATGAAAGTTATTACTTGTTTCTGAATTATCAGAACAAAGCAGAAAATAGAGACTAACAAGATAGTACACTTTAAGAACAAACTACAAACAATTTAATATATTATCTTTGGATGTTATCTAATATTTGCTCTTGCATAATTTTTCCCAAGTGGATGATACTCAATTTTCTTAAAAACTCAATGTTAAATTGTTAAAATAATATTGCTAAAGAATAATAATATTAGCAGTAATTTTTTGGTCATTTTCCCTTTACTTTATAAGATTACTTTTTAAGCCCATAAGGCCCAGCATGTAGCCCTTGATAAATAAAGATAGTTATTCAGTTTTTTACTAGCTAAATAAAGATGGCTTACCCAATCCAACTTTTTAAAGGCTACCTTATGTTTGGATGGGGAAAAAATTTAGAAAGAAAATAATAATATGAGAGAGAGATTTTCAAAAATAGTACTCTACAAGTGCTAGATGTAAGACCAATTTCTTACATTTTAGAGCCAGAGGAGTAAACTTTTTTTTAAAAACTATTTTTAAAAATTTTCCTTCCTAGTATTCCCTTCTTCTATTTTCTTTCCATTTTCTCCCATCCAAATATAACATGAGGCCTGAGTGGTCAATTATGCCCTGTAGATTAGGACTGCGCACATTGCGGTTTGATGATATCTCTTCCTAGTTCTAAGCATTGTAAGAACGAAAGATTAACCCTCCAATAACTGAAGATATGAAAAAAGAAAGTGCATTTCAAGAAAAAGAAAAAAGAAAGTGAATAAATATGAAACCTTCACTAAGCATGTCAACCTTACACCGATGTGTGACTCCCACACTTCGATCTCTTTTTCTCTCTTTATGGTCAACTTCAATTACTTAATTGATAAGCAAGTTAAATCTATTTTAAGAAGTAAATCTGTTATTAGTTGAACTACTCCCTTTAACTACTATTTGCTTACTTTCATTATTCTCATCAATGACTAATAAAATGGACTGATCACTATGGTCCAATCGGTCATAATGTTAATTAGATTTTCTGATAGCTCGGGTTAAATTAGAGTTAAGTCATCATTAAACTAAAACCCATAAATAGAAACGGAATTATAATTAGAAATGTTTTCTCTTTTCATTATGCATAAATATTTTCTTATTGGAGGCAATCCTATTTGAGACATTATTAAGCACTAAATATAAGCAACTCTCCCAATGAGAATTTGAACTTTGATTAACTACTTTGTGAGGGATTAGTCCTTTTCACTACATCCAACACCCGTTGCTAGAAATGTTTTTAAAAAATTGAACAAGTTTTGAGTATAACAGAAAAATGTCAAAATAATTTTAAAAACCTACAAAAATAAAAATTCCTGTCAAAGAGCCCAATATATTTTTAGACCCATATGATATTGAAAATTTCATATATTATAGTGTTATTATGATAGCAATAGACTTATCATGGAGTTATTTATTATATATATATATATGCATATAATTACTTTCATTAATTTTTTATTTAATTATTATGTTAACAGTTACATCGCTAATCTAATCAGCTAGACCACGAAAAGTAAGACTAGTTAGCATTTCCCTATTACTATCTGATTCAGCTTTTAAAACATTAGTTTTCACATGAATTCATAATTTAACTCGAGACTTCATTATGAATCAAAATTTGACACAAAAGTTAACCTCCATATAGAATTCTTCCCTGCAATGAATGACCCATGAACCTTCACATTTCCATGCAGCTTTCTACCGTTCTAAACACTAATTATACAATCTCCAATAACTAAGTGACAAATTTAGCAAGTATACTATGCAAATTTTTGAAGAAACAGAAACAAAACGAACGAGGCTCAATATTAAAAAGCAGTTGGTTCGGAATTTTGCCACTCCTATTGCAATAAAGCAGTTATATATTGCAACACTTTATTGGTTAAGAATAAGAATTTACATTGAGACATCTTAGTAAATGTTTCAGCTCTAGCCAGTCCAGCTGCTTGCATCTTTGTAGAGAATATTCCTTGTAATTTACTATAACAGGATTGTTCCACATGATTTAAATAATGTGAAAACCAGAACCCAAGGAAAAAGACAAAAAAGAAAAAGGAAAAAAAAATCATGACATTGACTCATAAATGAGAGAAGATTCCGGAACAGAACATATTCAAATTCTGTCTCATTGAGGGTTTTTCTTTTTTTAATATTTAAGAGTTAAACTGCATATTTGTCTTGAATTTGTTTGTTTTTTATTCAAACTTATTCTAAAAATTTAAAATCGTAAGAATTTTTTTTATTTGCATTAAAAAACTGAGAATATTATTAAAATAGTGACATTGACCATTAACATTTTTAACAATAGGAGGCAAAATTAATATAATTTTAAACTTTTAGAACAACATTGAACTTAAAAAAAACTTTCAGATGCCAAGTGCTCTTAAGTAAAACTTCTAGGAGTAAATTTACACATTAACACAATATTTAATTGGGTTAAGGTGTAAATTTACGCATGAAATATTCTTCCATGTGAAACTAATACTGTAAACTTTTCTTAAATGTAAAATTACATATAAATATCTCAAAATAATGCCAAAATGCAATGACCGTTAAATCCTTAATTGGTTGGCAAACATATTAATCAAGAAATTGATACAAAAATATATACGATGTTTTGTTGAAAAAAAATACTGTGGGTGTTAAGTTAACCAATGCACCATGCCCTTGCAGCTATAAATTCTGACTTTGCGTGATGCCCTACAAGGGTTAGGACCATTATGCACTTATCCTCTTGCTTTCTATATCTTCAGCTAGTAAAACAATCTTATGTTCATGTACTAAATAATGTGGAAATGATCCCATGGCAGCTTCAATATATGAGCCCAGAGGTTTGGATTATGTACTTGTTTGGAATGATAATAAGATTTCTTAAAATCAACTTTTTAATTGTTATTTACTAAATACGAAATAAATAGGTGATATTAATTTTGTCTTGATTTACATGAATGTATTTGTAAATACTTGATATAAACAGATCCAAACAAACCCAACTGTTCCCGGTTTCCACTATGTGATTTTCCTTACTTTCACGGAAAAAACAACCAAAGGTTTATTAGGAAATACCTCAATTTATTTATATTATTATTATTATTTCAAAGCTGATATGCGTAATCTAAACTTTTTAGCAAATCAAAGGCTTGATGCATAATTAAACTTGTCCCTGATTTAGACCAATACCGCGGACTCCCTCCCAAAACAAGGAGTTCCTCTTGGTTTCTCACAGTAGCTGCTCCCTGGTTTGTGCTTTGCCTTTTCTGCAGCCGTTGTTTTCTTCTACGGAATCTCAATTCTTGGGACTTGCCCATTTGGAAACAGAGACAGAAATGATAGTACTTTCAAAATCATCATTATTACTTTGTTCACAGATCCATATATGTGTGTGTACACATACACAGACAGAAAAAAGTTAGCTCCAGCTTCTTATATTAGCTCGATTCCCTTCGTAGATTATAAATGAGATCTTATAATTAGAATTGAGGAAGTAATATTTATTATATCAAATTTTCTAATCACATACAGTCACGTATCCTTTTTTGTTTCATTTGGATTTATAATTAAATACTATTAAATACTAATATTTTAAAAATTAGACGTATAGTCATTCATGATTGAAAAATTTAACATAATAAATATAAGCAATTTAATGTAAGAATTGTTGATATACTCCCCGGTCCTTAATATAGGACCTAATTATTGAGTTGATTTTGATCTTAAATATAAAACATATTTATCATATTTATCAGTTTTTTCTAAATTACTCTTATACATACTCCATCAACTATAATTAAATAGAAATGGAGAAAGGATATTAACAAAGATGTTTACGGTGTTTTAGGAAAAAACATGTCATATTTTTTATAATTAACTAACTTACTTAATTTTCTTAATCTAATTAAATTAGTTAAATAGGTCTTATATTAAGAATTGAAGAAGTATATATATAGTTATATATACTACTCCCTCTTCCCTCTTGTCTTTTAAATAAGTTTTAAACAACTGAATTACCTAAATAAAAAGAGTTAGTTAAAATTGATTAAAGATAATAAATATGTAAAAATATGTAATATATTTTCTCAACAAAACCTTTATTTATAAAAAGTGTAAGTTGGAGGGAGGATTTTTTTAATCTATAAGCAGAGTTGGTGTGTTGTGTATATATATGTGTGTGTGAGAAAAAATTATAAAAATATACCATCTATTAGTTATGAATAATACACTTAATTTTACCCTTGCTTCAAATATTTGTTGAAAACATGGTCAAAAAAACATTTGTTGAAAAGACGTCGTTGGCTTCTTGACCTGAGTTAGTATCTGACGGCTGACTTTTTGATATAGATGGTTTGACTAAAAATTTTAATGTTAAAATTTATGTAAATAATGTAAAAAAAAAAAAGGTGTGATTTTATATAATTTATTTAGCTAGGCATTACTAAATCAATAATTATCTCGGTCTGCTATAAAATATTAACAAATTTCAATTCAAAATTACAATGTTGGCATCAAAAAGTCGTAAATTTTGAAATTAATTAATTTTTTAAATAGTTAATGTGGATATATAAATTGTGAATTTACATTTAAATTTATAAGATATTTAATATAACGTAGTATAAAATAAAGTAGTATCATCACCATCATATTATTTCCCAATATTGTGATGGACCACTCTAATATTATTTTTCTAATACATTTGGTATTATTTAATATTATTTTTAATTTTATTTAATATTCTAATTTTATTTATTGGTTGTGATACTAGATGTATTATAAATAAAATTTAAAAGTATTAGAAGCACAAAAAAATATTTAGATAAATGAATATACTCCTTTTGGTTCTATTTATAAGTTTTAAATTTAGAAAAGAATGTGTTCTATTTTATAAATTTCAATTTAGGTTTGTCTTAATATTTAATATATATTTTTTTCAGTATTGTCCTTAACTATTTTTTTCTTATCATAGTTTTCTATGCATTCTCTTTTATCATTTTTCTCATTTATTATAAAAAATATATTTAAAATTATTTATTTTTAATTAATCTATTCATGAATTAATTATTTAAAACTTATAATAATCAAAGTAAAAAGGGCTAAGGTGCGCCCAACACCCTGAACTATTTACCCAGGTGCGTCCAGTGGCCTAAAGTAATTTTGGGTGCATCCAGTATCCTAAAATAATTAAAATGGTGCGTCCATATCCCAAGCCAACAGAAATATTATGTTTAACTGTTACTTTTCTGACTCAGCTTAAACTTGACCCCAGATATTCTAAATGGTAGACATATGGACAGTTGATATGTATTATTCTTACTCAAAATTGAATTTATTTCCTTCCTCTTCTTCTAAATAAATTGACTTTTGAGTAAGAATAATACACATCGGTGCCCATGTGTCTACCATGTAGAATATCTGGAGTCAACTTCAAATTGAGTCAGGAAAGTAACAGTTAAACATAACATTTCAGTTAGTCTGGGATATGGACGCACCATTTTAATTAGTTTAGGATACTGGATGCATCCAAAATTACTTTAGGTCACTGAACGCACTTGGATAAATAGTTCGGAATGATGGCGCACCTTAACCCAAAGTAAAATGTAAATTACTCCTCCGGTCCTAATATAAGACCCAATGACTTATTTGAGGGGAAATTAAGGAAGGAAGTAAGTAGTTGGTTATTTATAATAAATAAGTGTTGTCATTCCTAAAATATCCTTGCTAATTAAGTATATTGGCTAAAACTATCATATTAGAAGGATTATCTTGGAAAAAAAATGCATAAATATAAGAGATAAAATGGATTGGGTCTTATAATAGGACCAAATAAAAAGTCAAATTGGGTCTTATAATAAGGATATAATAAGGATCCGAGGAGTATACATTAGGGCGCGTCGTGTGTGCATGGCCCACACATAATTTTAAATCATATCGTCCCATCGAGGTACGAAAGTAACAGGAACTGAAGAAAGCTAGCCGGATCGTTGACCCGCCGGTAGTAATAGACCTCTCTTAGCACCACCTTCCCCGCCTCCGGATTGTCTGTGTCCGTGACTCCGACCCGTGGAATATTCCACGCGCGGCTTTCGTTCCAGA